>NC_056746.1:1131044055-1131054055 GCF_019279795.1 Protopterus annectens
TATTTCATTTGTATAAAAATTCTCAATATGATAAAATACTATTATATAAAAATAAAAATAATCATAGTCATATTATCCTGATATCTTTAAAATCTATATGCAGTACTCTACATAACTAACTTGTTTGCATATCAGATATGACACTAATAAAAATAATCTTATTAAGAACAACATATGAATAGATAAATAAATAAATATATAAATAAGTACAGTGTATTTAAAAGTATTGAAGTGCAGAACATATATAATCTATCAAATAATGGGTATATATCTTAATTTATTATTCATTACACCCTAGGGAGCTATACAACATATAATCATCCAATTCATCATATATAGTCCTGGGTAAATACAACCTGTCAAACCCAAGAATCATAATGCATCAATTCAAATCAAATATTACTCTATCATTTGTCTAACTATATATATATATATATATATATATATATATATATATATATATATATATATATATATATATATTAATTAATAGGCACTTAAATGTCAAATTATCTATTTTATTATTATATTTTAAATGTATAGGCCTACCATATATACATATAGATGAAAAAATATGAAAAATATAAAAAAATTTTAATATTTATTCAGTATAAAATAAAATTATACTTAGAGACTACTCTAGCAAAATAGATGAAAAAGGATAGTTATTAGCATATATGTTATAAATATATATGAATATAATCCATTTTTACAAGATATATTTCTCATATATAATTAACTATCTACGTGCTTCTAGTATAGGTTTTATACTAATGTTGATGTTTAATCCAGGTTCTATATGTGCTCGTAGTTTAAATATCCAATCTAGCTCTGCCTTAGCTAATATGTTCATTCTGTCTCCACCTCTAGCTAAGGGTTCAACTACTTGTAACACTCTAAACTTGAAGTGATGATCTTGATTAGAGCTAATATGCTTGGCTAGGGCGTTTGTTGGATTCATCTTTCTGATATCATATATATGGTTGTAGATACGGTCTCTAAGCCTTCTAGAGGCGAGACCTACATAGAACGCTTGGCACTTCTCACAAGTAGCTAGATATATTAAATTAGTGGTGTTACACGTAGCACTTGTAAGAAACCTGTGTATATGATTCAAGTACGGTATTATAAACTCATTTTCTATATTAACATATTTGCACATATTGCATCTCCCACATGGCCAAGTTCCCTTCTTAAAACCAACATTTCCAATATTTCCAGCAACATTAGATTTCTTAGTCATTTTATCTATACATAACCATCTCTTCAGGTTTTTTGCATTCTTGTACCTGAAGTGTGGAGTAGGTCCTACTAAATTTTTAATACTATTTTCCATTGTAAGAATGTCCCAATTCTCTTGTATAATTTTGATAATACTATGAATGTCATTAGAGTACCTCAAAGTAAAAGCTAACGTATCTTCATTTGAATGATGTCCTGAAATATATTGTAAACCCTTGTTATATCGTTGTTTAGTTCTTTCCTTCCCATTGATTTCATTATTAAATTTATTTAAGAGACTGTTGGGATATCCCCCATCTACCAGTAACTTATCCAACAGTATAAGTTGTTCATTTCTTTCTGATGTGTGAGTACATAGCCTAGTGATCCTGGCTCTCTGATTCTGTATTATATTAGAGAATATAAAACGAGGATGCATACTACTATAGTTCAAAATTGCATTCTTCCAACAAGGTTTCCTATAGAGTTGCGTGATAAGTAAACCATTATCATCTTTCAGTATGGATATATCAAGAAAATCAATCTTATTATATGAGGATTCTATGGTGAACCTCAGGAAGTCGGTCGTTGTTTCTAAGTAGTTGACTAAGTCACTTAATGCTGATTGTTCACCTTTCCAAAATATTAAGATATCATCTACAAATCGTCTATAGAGAACTATATTGTCCATATAGTGACTGCTGAATAAATACTTAGATTCCCAATAATACATGACAATATTAGCGTATGAATTCGCACATGGGGTGCCCATTGCAACACCCCATGTTTGTATATACAGATTGTCTTTAAACATAAACACATTGTTCTCTAAAACTAAAGTCAATAATGTACATACTAAATATTGCATGTCATTATTCAGGGATTTCTCCTCTAGTAAAACATCTCTAACTGCCTCAACTCCATAGTCATTAGGTATAACTGTGAAAAGAGTTTTGACATCTAATGATACCAATGTTAAAGTCGAAGTACTATCTAACTGACCTGCTATTTGTTGTATATCATCTAGCAGTGAGTAAGTGTTATTTAAAATAGTGGGTATTCGTCTAACAACAGGACCTAATTTAGATTCTACAAACTTGGATATATACTCTGTCACCCATTTTTTCCCCCGCTACAATAGGTCACATAGGTGGGGGGTTCTCCATTTTATGTATTTTTGGGAGACCTTTAATGTTGGGAACATTGGGTGCACTAATTAGAAAGTAATCATATAGTTGTTTAGAAATCAGTCTGCACATAAGTAAATCGTATAACATATCCTGTACTGTATTAATAATCTTGGTTAATCTATTTTTATCAATTTCTCGATATTTATCAGTGTCATTCAACATCTTAAACATTAATTCATCATAGAACAAAGTATCTAGAACTACAATGCCTCCGCCTTTATCAGCTGGTCTTATAGTTAACAACTCATTACTGGACAAATTCTGTAAAGCTTGAAACTCTTCAGAGTTAAGATTATAAAAGATTTTTTCATATCTTTTCCCTTTGCTCACATCTGAGAAATATTTATAAAAATCATTCTCACATTTCCTTATAAAGCAGTGCACATTGGGAAGAACTTCAGGAATGAACACACTTTTTTTCTTAAAAATATTAAAATAAGAGTTTCAAGCTTTACAGAATTTGTCCAGTAATGAGTTGTTAACTATAAGACCAGCTGATAAAGGCAGAGGCATTGTAGTTCTAGATACTTTGTTCTATGATGAATTAATGTTTAAGATGTTGAATGACACTGATAAATATCGAGAAATTGATAAAAATAGATTAACCACGATTATTAATACAGTACAGGATATGTTATACGATTTACTTATGTGCAGACTGATTTCTAAACAACTATATGATTACTTTCTAATTAGTGCACCCAATGTTCCCAACATTAAAGGTCTCCCAAAAATACATAAAATGGAGAACCCCCCACCTATGCGACCTATTGTAGCGGGGGAAAAAATGGGTGACAGAGTATATATCCAAGTTTGTAGAATCTAAATTAGGTCCTGTTGTAGACGAATACCCACTATTTTAAATAACACTTACTCACTGCTAGATGATATACAACAAATAGCAGGTCAGTTAGATAGTACTTCGACTTTAACATTGGTATCATTAGATGTCAAAACTCTTTTCACAGTTATACCTAATGACTATGGAGTTGAGGCAGTTAGAGATGTTTTACTAGAGGAGAAATCCCTGAATAATGACATGCAATATTTAGTATGTACATTATTGACTTTAGTTTTAGAGAACAATGTGTTTATGTTTAAAGACAATCTGTATATACAAACATGGGGTGTTGCAATGGGCACCCCATGTGTGAATTCATACGCTAATATTGTCATGTATTATTGGGAATCTAAGTATTTATTCAGCAGTCACTATATGGACAATATAGTTCTCTATAGACGATTTGTAGATGATATCTTAATATTTTGGAAAGGTGAACAATCAGCATTAAGTGACTTAGTCAACTACTTAGAAACAACGACCGACTTCCTGAGGTTCACCATAGAATCCTCATATAATAAGATTGATTTTCTTGATATATCCATACTGAAAGATGATAATGGTTTACTTATCACGCAACTCTATAGGAAACCTTGTTGGAAGAATGCAATTTTGAACTATAGTAGTATGCATCCTCGTTTTATATTCTCTAATATAATACAGAATCAGAGAGCCAGGATCACTAGGCTATGTACTCACACATCAGAAAGAAATGAACAACTTATACTGTTGGATAAGTTACTGGTAGATGGGGGATATCCCAACAGTCTCTTAAATAAATTTAATAATGAAATCAATGGGAAGGAAAGAACTAAACAACGATATAACAAGGGTTTACAATATATTTCAGGACATCATTCAAATGAAGATAATGCTAGCTTTTACTTTGAGGTACTCTAATGACATTCATAGTATTATCAAAATTATACAAGAGAATTGGGACATTCTTACAATGGAAAATAGTATTAAAAATTTAGTAGGACCTACTTCACACTTCAGGTACAAGAATGCAAAAAACCTGAAGAGATGGTTATGTATATATAAAATGACTAAGAAATCTAATGTTGCTGGAAATATTGCAAATGTTGGTTTTAAGAAGGGAACTTGGCCATGTGGGAGATGCAATATGTGCAAATATGTTAATATAGAAAATGAGTTTATAATACCATACTTGAAGCATATACACAGGTTTCTTACAAGTGCTACGTGTAACACCACTAATTTAATATATCTAGCTACTTGTGAGAAGTGCCAAGCGTTTTATGTAGGTCTCACCTCTAGAAGGCTTAGAGACCGTATCTACAACCATATATATGATATCAGAAAGATGAATCCAACAAACGCCCTAGCCAAGCATATTAGCTCTAATCAAGATCATCACTTCAAGTTTAGAGTGTTACAAGTAGTTGAACCCTTAGCTAGAGGTGGAGACAGAATGAACATATTAGCTAAGGCAGTGCTAGATTGGATATTTAAACTACGAGCACATATAGAACCTGGATTAAACATCAACATTAGTATAAAACCTATACTAGAAGCACGTAGATAGTTAATTATATATGAGAAATATATCTTGTAAAAATGGATTATATTCATATATATTTATAACATATATGCTAATAACTATCCTTTTTCATCTATTTTGCTAGAGTAGTCTCTAAGTATAATTATATTTTATACTGAATAAATATTAAAAATTTTTTATATTTTTCATATTTTTTCATCTATGTGTATATATGGTAGGCCTATACATTTAAAATATAATAATAAAATAGATAATTTGACATTTAAGTGCCTATTAATATATATATATATATATATATATATATATATATATATAGTTAGACAAATGATAGAGTAATATTTGATTTGAATTGATGCATTATGATTCTTGGGTTTGACAGGTTGTATTTCCCCAGGACTATATATGATGAATTGGATGATTATATGTTGTATAGCTCCCTAGGGTGTAATGAATAATAAATTAAGATATATACCCATTATTTGATAGATTATATATGTTCTGCACTTCAATACTTTTAAATACACTGTACTTATTTATATATTTATTTATTTATCTATTCATATGTTGTTCTTAATAAGATTATTTTCATTAGTGTCATATCTGATATGCAAACAAGTTAGTTATGTAAAGTACTGCATATAGATTTTAAAGATAGCAGGATAATATGACTATAATTATTTTTATATAATAGTATTTTATGATATTGAGAATTTTTATACAAATGAAATATGTATATTTCAACATTTCAGTGAGATATGTTGTTTTGTTTATTTTGCTATAAATACTGATATAGCAGCGCTAACTTATGTCAACAGACTAAGTAAATAGAAGTGAAATTCTATGATTTCTGCTTTAAATAAGGAAGCTAATGCTCAATTATTTAATCATTTACTTATCAAGCAATTAAGATCATTGCTAGATTGACTAATTATATGACTTAGTGGAGTATATAAGCAGCAGGATTTTACTTAGAAAATGTAACCTGATGAAGCATACTCGACGTATGTGAAAGCGCTCGTTTGTTCTTGTCCTGTTCTGTGAATAAAAGTTTTATTCTACATCGTGGTGGATTCCTTGGTTTTCATTTAGTACCTTGACCATATCTTGTAATAATGGTTACATATGGAGAAGCGTGAGAAAAGTAGAGCTGCATTCTTATTATTTTCTCTGTCTTTAATGAATTTGTACAGTCTCAGAGTTGGTATATACAACTGATTTCTGACCTTAGCCACTGTTTTAATTATGACCTCCCAAGGTATTAGATGTTTTGGGGACAAACTGTGACTTGATTATTCATAGTAAACTTACACATAAGTGATAATGTTTGTTGGGAAACTGTGCACCACTCAGCCTCAAAGATTTGACATGGGGTGCATCATTACTTAAAATGGTTTCTGAACAAAATGCTTCGCCTGAAGCAGATACACTGTTTACACTCAGTAGAGCAGCACTGACCATATCCCACTTGCACTGGAGTGCAAATCACACTTGCAGCCAAGTACAAAGAATTCTAAATCCATCAAATGCCTCTGAATCTTACCTTTCTCATAACAGCTGTTATGCACTTTACAAATTAAAGAAACCATGTTCTACATCGGGGTGGAAAATCCTGTCACCAATCCCACAGGGGGTGAGTTTTCCATGAGACCACTTTTGAATACAAGATTGCAAACTAGGTTTGTCATCAATTCATTCTCCGATTACCCATGTTAACCTATTCAGCTTACAGAATTAGCTGCATGATCTGCAGCCCTCATTAGGATAAAGCAGGAAATTGAAGAATGGAATTAAGTAACAGAACCTTCCCTTCTTACACAGTAATGTAACATGCTAGTCAATCCTATAGCTATGCTAAGTTAGGAACAATCTTGGTGATTACCTCAGATAAACAGCAGCAGATTCATAGGTTCATAGGTGTGTACTAGGCTAATGGCCCTGGAGGCTTTACAAGCCTAGCCCATAAGATTACCCTGACATCGTCCCACCCGACCTTAGTTCCCAGTGCCTCTGTCGAGTAAAGCCACTGGAGTGATCCCCGGGGTGAATTTTCTATTTCCCATCCATTCATTAAGATTTCTCTTGAAGACGGCCAGTGAGGTACTCTGCTTGACATGTATGGGAAGTCTATTCCATAGCATGGGCAGTCTCTGGGTTACGAACCTGTCCCTCCAGCATGTTCTGTTGATTGTGGTAATGAGGTTGAGGTCTCTGGAGTGTGTGGTGCGGAGGGATTGGGATTTCTTCAGATGTAGCATTTCTAACAGAGCTGGGTCCAGAGATGGCTTTGTAAGTCAAGCAGAGATCGCCTCTAAGTAGGCGATATGAGACCGAGAATAGTCAGAGTTTTTTTGAGTCTGTCCATATAGGACAAACGTTTAAGGCCTGGGATCCTCTTTGTGGGGTACTAAGTTCCAGTGCACTTTTAATTGAACAGTAGTAGTTTAGCCCAGGCTTCCAGAAAGAGCTCAGCTTTAATTGCCACACGAGTTCATGTTTCTCCAGAATATTCAGGATGTCTCCTTCATGATCACCCATGTCTATGCAATCCAGGATCTGGAACTTAAAATCTGTGTCCCTTTTAAGAAGAGAAAGGTGGTTGGCTAATGCATTATTTTTTACATCCAGAGTGGATTTCTGACAGATGACATGAAATCCTACGCTTGAGTTTATTTACAGTCTTGCCCACATATAATGCATCACATTCATTGCACTGTGCCCTCTAAATTACTTTTGCAGTGTTAGTCATCCCCTGCACTGGTCTTAATGATTTTCTTTAAATAAGAGCAATAAAAACTATCACCTTGCTGTATAAATATATAAAATGTACAATTAATTTCACATCTTTTAGTGTTTCTCTCATATGGTCTTGGTTTAAATTCAACAAAACTTATAATGTTGCAATTAAAGCTGAACTCTTTTAGGAAGCCTGGACTAAACTACTACTATTCAATTAAAAGTGCACTGGAACTTAGAAAATTGCCAGATTGTTTACATGACTAATTTTATTTTATTCTACAAGTTGGTTTTAAACACCATTTTAAATCAGTTGTAATTTAAGTGTATATTTTGTTTCCATCATCATACATTTTTTCTTATTTTTTTTCTTTTGCTGGTTCTCTTTTTTCCACTTTATTCAAAATGATATGTAATAACAATACTAACTAATTAAACAATTATATATATTTTTATACATAGTTTTTAGGATTCTTGTACACAGACCAGAAGAAATCTAGAAGGATGAAAGTGATCTTTGTTAATAGGTTATGATAATAGAATATGATTTTTACAATTGAATTTTTACATGCTAAGTGTATATGTATATATTTATATATATTTTTTGATTGCCAGATGGACTAAGGTTGATATATTTCCAGCCATGTAGTATATTGTCTTGGATAAAATCATAGACTTAACAATCTACTTAGTAATCTGGTTAAATAAGAGGTACCACATCATTATAAATTTTATTTAAAGTACTTAAGGGTTATATTATTATGACAGCTACTAAGTTAGGGCAGGACCAGCTCGAATGTCACACTGATGGGGGAAGGGATGTGAATTTAACATGTGTGCCAATAATACTTTGTTTTACAGCACAATAAACCACTCCCTTGCCTGATAAAAAGTATATATACATTTAGAAAGCTTGTGAGGAAACTATTACTCTATTTTTGTTTTACTTAGATCGCTTGTCTGTGTACTTAAAGGATTTTCGACTGGAAACAGACTACCTGCCTTGCTTGGATTACTTTCGAATACTTAGTAATTCTGTACAATTATATACTTATTATTTATTTATTTATTTTTACTTAAGATGAGTTTACGTTCACTACTTCTACTACTATTGTCTGATCTGATTAATATACAGTGATTAACTAGAGATATATGGACTGAAAATCTTCCACACAGAGACGTTTCTTACATTGTTTTGTTTTTGGACCCACTATACTTGTTTAGTGGGTTTTTAGACTTCGTGGATACCACGGAGATTACTTGTTTTTTTTTTTTTTTTTCTTTTTTTGGCTGACAGCTCATGTCCTCTATCTTCCATGTGGAACTCTCTTGTTCCCATAGCTAAACCTTTTATTACTTTGAAAGGAATATTTCAGCAAAATACGAGTGCAGAAAACATTTCATATCACATTTAAAACAATGTCACCCCATTTCATATACAATTTGTACAATATTATGTCTTAACTTTACACCATCAAATGGTTTGGAGGTTGGTGGAATGGTTGCGGTATTTACCTCACAGACACAAAATACAGGGTCTGATTCTCACCTCCGAATGAAACTGGCTAGGCTTAGATGTCTTGTAAGAGCAGCTAGCCTAGTATTTGCCTATAAACCTAATTTTGTAAGTCTTAATACAGGGGAGATTTTGACAACAAACAGTTCACTGTGATGCAAAAATTCAATACGGACAGCTTAAAATGGTTCAACAAGGACAAAATATTCCAAGGCTGGGGAATAACTGACATCAGTAATAGTGTTTGGGATAGTTTGGGATTCACAAGGATATACCGCACCTCTGTGCAAACAATGAACCACTAAGGAGCACTACAAAGTAGGGGATGGAAACACTAATCATCCAAGCCAAGATGTGCCGATAACATTTAATGGTGGTGTACCTGTTTACAGCCCTGGAATCCACGAGTGTGTGTAATAGTAGCATTGTTTCAGCATTACATTTTACAAACACAACTAAAATGGCTTAGAAGACTTGCAAGCAAAATGTTTTTCCTGCTTATCCTTCATGCCAACAAAGAGCTCAACCAGAATATTAATACGATATTACATTTTACATCAATCTAAATAAATGTTTCACTGTTTTTGTTAACAAAACTATTAAAGTCACTTTGTTATAATACAAGTTATATATTGCATGCTCGACAATATCTTGTTGTTACTAATGCTTTTAAATTCACTTTACTATCTCCCAGGTTATGTGTTTGTGTATTAGCTAATATACGTTACTGCAAACAAGAATGCTCAAATATGAAGTATCCCAGAATAAAATTTATCCAGCTGTGTCTCTGCTGTGCCTCTGATTAAATTCATCACAGACGCAAGCAAAACAAAATGGGAGTCTTGCTTCTAAAGCAAAGGTAAAAAAAAAAAGGTAAGATACAACTGAGGCACAAGAAAATACCTAGGAGACTAAGTCGAAAAGCATGTCAGACAGCATTGAAGTAACATCTTTCAGACAAAATGACTTACGTG
>NC_056746.1:1131059055-1131076210 GCF_019279795.1 Protopterus annectens
ATCTTTCTCAATATGTCCAAAGCATTTGACACTGTTTCCCACCAGCTATTACTAAACAAGTTTTCATCCTATGGTCTACTATCTACATCTGTGTCCTGGTTCAAGAGCTATCTTTCCAATCATCAGCAAGCCACAAAATGGTAAAACAATCTTTCTCCCCATCTCTCTAGGAGTACTCCAAGGCTCCATACTGGGCCCACTCCTTTTTAGCATATTAACAAATGATCTCTGCTCTGCTACTAACCATGCAACTTTTGTCCAATATGCAGACGATTCAACACTAATCTGCTCAGCCCCATCTCCCCAAGAACTTCAAACAAAAATGTAACCTTCCTTCCAAAGCATAGAAAAACCCCACACGGAACATCAACTTATTCTAAACCCAAACAAAACCAAGATAATAGTCTTCAGTAATAAAAAAAATCCAATCCCAACCAATTCTCACTCTCAGTCCTTGCTTCAAATGGCACCAAATTAGGTCCCACTAGTCAAACAAAGCTGCTAGGTGTGACAATTGATGAACGTCTAAGATTTGGCAAACATATTTCTCTCACAATCAAAAAAGTGCATACCAAATTAGGTGACCTGTACAGAGCAAAGCCATTATTAACCCTCAGTCCTAGGCAGGGCACTGCCCAGTCTCACCTGCTCTCACCTCTACTTTACGTCTCTCACATTTTCACTAATTTGCGTAAATCTGACCTCAATCATCTAGAAGCTTGCTACAAAAGAACAGCCAAATTCGCAACGAGTCATCCAAACAGAACACATTATTGCGCAGCTCTCTCACAACTAAACTGGCTCAAACTGCCAAACCTCCTTTCCTTTAATCAACTCACTATAGTCCATAAAGTAGTCCACCAACATGACAAACTCCCTGCTCTTGCTAGCCTAGTACAACCAAGTCACAATGCCAGGCCCCACAGATCATCAGAAAAACTCATGCTACAAGTTACCGCTCCCACAACCTTCATGGCGACTCCTTATACTCACACAAGATAGCCAAGCTATGGAACACACTTCCACAGTCCATCACTGAAATCCCAAGCAGCCATGAATTCAAAAAACTCCTTAAAGAATACTTAACAGATCACTGGCTATTCTCCTGCCATAATCCAGGTTAATAACACCCTACTTCCCCTTACCTTTCCAGCCTCCCACATTACTCTATCCCATCTACAACCTCTGGTACCCACTGTATTTTACCTGCTCAATTAACTGAGCTTTCATAGAACTTTTGCTCTACTAAAGCATCCAGAGACATCCAATAAAAAATAAAGAACAGTCGATAATAAATGTTACCTTTATGTATACATTGTAGCTTAACCTGCAGTAAGTGTTTGCTGAAATCTAAAGTGTCACTGTCATTCTATCAAGTTAAAGTCTAAAGCTTCAAAACGAATGCCTCAGATACCATGTACTTATAACAAGTTAAAGTGTAAAGCTTTAAAATGTATGTCTCTGTACATGACCATGTTGTAAATGTATGGATATTTAGCTACTTAGCAACTCCTGGTTTACCTGTAATATGTTATTGTACTTAATTCTTGTTCTGTAAATCTTGGAGCTTTTCTCCCCGGGTTTCCACTGAAAACAGGCTACTGGCCCAGTCTGATACTACCCGGTCAACAAAATAAATATATATATATTTTAAAACACTACATACCATAAAAAAACTCTGTATATGTATATGTGTGTGTGCGTGTGCGTGTGTGTGTGTATGTATATATATATATATATATATATATATATATATATATATATATATATATATATATGGGTCACCTTCATTTGCCCGGCAGTTCATTTGCCCAACAACTGGAAAAAGGCAAGTAAAAGGTTTTTCTCCTTTTTCCCACTGCAGTGCAATCCTGGAGTTAGAATATATAGTTAGGGGGGTGTGGGGTGCACAGCTCCCAACCTACTTTGATTTTATAGTGCATAGTTTGGTTGCTTATTGTTCACTAAAACAAACGTGTATATATATATATATATATATATATATATATATATATATATATATATATATATTAACATGCATTTACAATCGGGGTTTTAAGGTAATAAACCAAATAACCATGATAAGAAAAGAAAAAAGTTTTAGATTGCTCCATTTACAATGAATTAATTAGAACCAGGATCAGTTTATGTTGTGTTAAGCCACCTTTATCACATTTGGTGCCCCCACCTGAACTCCTCTTAGGATTTTCCTTCTTTGCCTTAATTAACTCCTGGTAGTTCAAGCAGATGAAAACCTGACCCACTACAGTTACTTTTAATTAGACACCACAGACTAAACAGTGCAAGGAGGTAGAAGTGTGTACTATGTGCTTTCCCTGAAGCGTTCACTCTCTCTTTTTACAATATTTTGTCCTACATGGCAGTCGTACACTGATGGAGGTTCAGTGTGTGCATCGTCCAATGCAGGTGTGCCATCACCCATCTCACATCTGCAGGGAAATGGTTGTCCTGACAGGCATGGTCAGTCACTGGTCCTTGTAGTACATAAATTACCCTGTCCATTACAGGCTCAGTAAAGCAGCTAGGAGAGGTGATTCTCGTTATGTTCTTCTTTCAGATATGCTTTTCCACCCTTTAAATCAGATGGTGTAGAGTTTACAAACATGTTCTACAAAAGAAAGCAAAGTAATCCTATCATATCAGTTATGTTATTCACAGTTTTGTTTTGAAAGTCAGAAGAAGCCATCTTGTAACTTGTGATCTACCACTGAACCCATGTGACTACTATTCATGCATCATAGTCAATTAAAACACTTGTCTGCTTGTTAAAGTCTATACACAAGTAAAAAATCCAGCAAAAGTAGAAGCACTTCAGTTCAAAGTAAAACTGCCATACCAACAAAATGAATAATAAATTTGCACAGGCAGCAGGTATTTCCCTCAAGTGCATTTGAAGCTATACAGTCCAAACTAACTTTTAAGCCATTCATTCATGGACTAGAACAGCCAAGCAAGCACTTCTTATTACTTTACAGCCACCCAAAGTCTGGGAGCCAAGCATGGAGAACATACAGACAGGGCCGGTGCTAGTATTTTGGGGGCCCCCAGCAAGTTTCAAGTTGGGGACCCTACCCAGGAGATTATAAAAAGTGTGACCATATTGCCATCACGCTCATGCAGCACCATTTAACAATCACTGTGTAGTATTACTTTGCATCAATCACTGTATAGTATTATTACTTTGCATCAATCACTGTGTAGTATTATTACATTGCATCAATCACTGTGTAGTATTATTACTTTGCATCAGTCACTGTGTAGTATTATTACTTCAATCACCGTGTAGTATTATTACTTTGTATCAATCACTGTGTAGTATTATTACTTTGCATCTACTCTGATTTTAATCATTTCATTGATTTTTTTTACTGGATTTAGCTTAAGTTCTCTACCATCTGCAGAAGGTCATATATTCTGTTGTCCTCCTGTGGTATTTCATCACTATGATATGCTATTAAATGACCACAATTAATATGCAAGCTGTGTGGTCTCATTAATTTAAACTGTCCAAACAAGTGAATCCTGGAGAAATAGGAGATAATCCTAAAGCAATGTGCCAAGATGTCACTGTAGCAGTTGGGTGGGGGTTACAAATATCAGGTGAGGGAAGACTGCATCACCAGCGTGACACTTTTTCCTGATTACCCAACAATAGATGGCATTTATGATAAAGGTGACAACCCAAGTCACATCCTTCACTTTCTTGTATCAATCTGCTATAGCAAAAATAAAAAAAAAAAAAAAAAAATACTGCACAGTAAAGGGAAACCAAAACACTAAATTTATGTGTGTCAAAATTTGGCTTGCAGTGGAGTTAAAATGTTGAAAATTTTAAAGATGCCAGCTCAACAAAATAAAGTACGAGGCATTTAAAATGTGGAAAATAACCAGTAAGCAGTTAGTGCAATCAAAATGCTATACTATGGGATATTTATGGGTAGAAAACAATATATTTCTCACATCCTTGACTAAGTGTGGTATTAACTATGCTGCTTCGTAAAGTTATTCTCTGGACAGTTTCCTCAACTGTGAATGATGACTCGCACTTTGAGAGTTGACCTACCCTCCATGCAGCAATAATTTCAAAGTCATTTAATATAGCAAACACCTATTCTATGGCTCCTTTGGAACAAATGAAAGTCAGGGCTACAGACACCTTGCTAAAAAGGCTTTCCCAGGGCCAAAAATCTGGATATTCTTAAAAATCTGGGCAGTTCAGATATTTGCCTAACGTCGACAATCAAAAGAACTGACCCAACAGACCACATATTAAGGTAAACCCAATCAGGAAGCTGGAACTTGCTTCTTGATTGCAACAGCCAATTAGGTCCCTTGCTTCACTGAAGCGGACCTGATTGAGAGCAGCTAACAAGTAAAGCAAGGGGACCTGATTGGCTGCAGCCATCAAGGAAGCAAGTTCTTTCAGGGGAAGAAAAAAAAAAGCGGAATCGTGCTACAGCGCTGCCAAATGAACAACCTATTTTTAAAACCCGCGGCTTCATATGGGGCCCTCGTACGTGGGGAGATAATCGGGGGATCCCCACGGCCGCAGGTTTGGCAGGTGCCTAACACCGGCTATGCATACACAAGCAATGCCAATAAAGTAAAAGGAATGCTGGGCTTTATCACGATATTATAGGAAATACAGCCCCCACCCCGCACAGCTGCGATGTGTCTGAAAATAGCCTTCTATGGCACTGTCAAGTCTTGGAAGGGATAGAGAGACCATAAAAACCCCAAATCACCTGCACAACCTAGTCACCTATATTACAGCAGGTAGTAGCTGTGTGGGCAAGCAAAATGAATAATAAAGGAGAAAGTTATTATATAAGCAAAACATTAAATGAAAACAAAATCTTTTTTAACAGTTAAAGGAGTGTGTCTGCATTACTTGGACATGTTTTAGCATGTAGTGTGCATCCTTTGTTTATTTTCCTTTTAAATACTGCAAACTATTTTCATAGAATCAAATCTCCTAGCTGGTTAACTTCATCTGATATCATGACCCTACAGAATTACTTACAGAAATGGACATACGGTTGGGTAACACATACAAGTGAATTTTCAAGCCAAATACTACTGTTATGGCCTGAAAACTGATAGTATGAACATAAATGGCAGCTAAGAAAGACAGTGAGGGCATTTTGGCTTTATAAATTCCTCATTCGGACTGCCTGCAAGCAAATGCAAATTAATTTTGAAAACATTTTAACAATATAAATCGATGGGACAGACAAAATGTATATATAAAGCAACTGCATCTCTCAAGTATATTGTAGAAATTTCTTCTTGTACAGTCATACCAACACCTGTATAAAGAGCAGGACTTGCACACAAAATAATGCTGACAGTATAATATAAAGTGCAAGTGGAATTATTCTGCTTTACTACCTTCCATTTACATCTGTTTATTACCTGTGTTGTTTAAACCCTTTATGTACTAAGACCAGCCTATTAGTTGCAGAAAACGGTATTTTCTTGTATTGGAGATATTGGTTTGGTTCAGAACCAGGACACTTCAAAGGTCAGCCATAATTAGAAAGCCAAGTTGAATCTCCTTCCTGGTGGAGGTTACTTGAAATTTTGTAGGAATCTCATCTCAATGGAATCCCTGTAGTCTCTAATGTGTGTGTGTGTGTGTGTGTGTGTGTGTGTGTGTGTGTGTGTGTGTGTGTGTGAGTGGTGGGGTATATTTGTAATTAACACTACTGCATACCACTCATCACTGAAGAAGAGTCATGCCTCATGTCTAAGCTGTTTCCATCCTGAGTAGACAGGAGTGGCATGCAAGTTATGGATGAAGACTTTTAGCAAGTCAGCTTAAACAGATGGTGTAGAGTTTACAAATATGTAATATAAAAATAAATAAATCTTATTACATCAGCTATATTATTCACAATTCTCTGTGAAAGTCATAAGTAATTAAAGCCCCGTGCAGACAACATGCACGGGGGGGTGCTGTCTTCTGGCAGCCACAAGGGTGCTTTGAGCTCTCAATGGTATCTGGTCAATAAGAGCATTTGAATGGCTTAACTTCGCCCATGGAGGGGGGCGGGGGAGATGAGCACTTGGATGGTTGCCACCCATCCACGGTTGGGAAAGCTCAACATCTGTTGCCCAAACTTGCATCTTAGCCCTTTCCCTGAGGTGACCTGTGCAATACATGGCTGGCTCTGTTCCATATTTCCATTAGGATGACAATGCCCATCTTCCAAGGCCAGAAAAATCAAGCATCCAAACTGCTAAACAAACTGAGATCTCCTTGGCTGTGTTCTCGGCTTTACCCTCTAGACCACTACTGTTAGCCAGAAAGTTAAGATTCTTGGTAGGGAACCTTAGTCCAAATGTAGGAATGAATTCTAATGGAAAAACTACACTAGATATAACAAATACTTAACTGGGGAACAACAGACAAATCAATAACAGAAAGGATGCAGAGGAACATGAACTCAATGTTACTGTATTACGACAGGCCTGACTTGCTACGAAATGACTGACAAGCTGAAGGAATGACTGCGAGGGTCAGCTGTAAATAGCGTGTGGTGGGAATAGATGGCTGAAGGAAAATAATTGCTTGGACCAAATGAAGCTGAATGATGAGATGAAACCAGTACCTGGGATACTGGTAAAATGATCTGGTGCAGCGTCCAGACATGTTTCAGCTAGAAAGCAATCCTGCCAGAGTCAGATTTAAATACTGCCTTTAGCGGTACTGGAGGTGGGTGGGGCAGAAATACAAAAATATCTTTTCATGAGATGGGATATGATATTAAATGTTTACCTCAAGAATTGCAGTACATCTGCACGCTGTAGGGCAACCATGCAAGAGAGTCAAAATTTTGTTTCAGTGACAACAAGCCAGGAATCAAATATTAAAAAAAAGTTTTCTTGTGGAGTGCAAAGACAGCCATAGTGCCCATGCAGAGGGTGGAAAGCTTCAACATCTCTTCCTTTTACTTATTCTTACAACACTGGGCTTGTGGCAATTTGAAGTAAGAAGAACTTTCTCTCCCAGTGATCTGTTCAGCCAACCGTGCACTACCACACAAGTGGAAACTACATAAAAGAAAAACTTCCCTTGATTAAGTAAATCTTTGCCATTACTCTCATATTCTAAAGTAAAAAAGACTTATTTCTAAGATTTATTTTCTCCAAACTTCTGAAGACATTTTGAGAGAGGCGATATTCTAGAAAGTACTTGTAACAACTATATTTTCTACCACAATTCTCATCAAACAAGCCAACAGTAAAAAGGTGGTGGTAAACAGGGATGCTGATAAGGTTACAGCAGAAATTTAAATAAGCAAGCCATATCCTAGACCTGGTCATTACCAACATGGGAGAAAGATGCTCCACACCAGTGGTCACCCCATCATTGGTCATGTCTGACCATAAGCAAATCACCCTTGACATCCACATCCCACCCCCACCCCCCAGTAAGGAAATCTCCTTAATAAACTTCTCCAAAGCCAACTTCATGCTACTGAAGTCAGAAGTGACAAACTTCACAACATTCACACAGATGGGATCTGGAAGTGCGACTGCAGAATCCTACACTAAGAAACTGTACGAGCACATCCACTCGTGCATGAATCGTGCCATCCCAAATAGAACCAAGATGATCTTCTCCAAAAAAAAAAAGGAAGCCAATCTGGTGGTCCCCTGCTATAAACAAACTATACAACAGAAGGAAGAAACTGTTGAAGAAGAGAGGAAAATCCCAGGATGCAAAAAACTCCTTCACCAGCCTCAGTAAGAAGCTGAGATCCCTCATAAAATCCTCAAAAGCTACTTACGAAAATAAAATTGCCAAAGATTCCAAAGACAACCACAAGGCATTCTATAGCTATGTCAAGAATATAAATGGCAATGCTCAGATCTGCTCTGAGCTACAACAGAATGGCATTAAATATACTGATCCCAAGGATATTGCCAATATCCTGGCAGATAGATTTAGTGCCAACTTCACCCCCTAAAGGGCCCATTTCAATACCAAAAGATTGCCAAATTCTGACAATCACAGCCACACATGTAGAAACAGCACTCTCCAAAGCTAAGAATACAGCATCCATGGGACCAGATAACATACCAGGCTGTGCACTACATGAACTACAAAATGAACTGGCACCCCATCTAAGTGTCCTGTTTAATCATAGCCTCACCTCAGGCTTCATGTCCACTGAGTGGCGCACAGCTACAGTTATCCTGCTCCATAAGGGAGGATCCACCTTGGATCCCAGGAACTACCGTCCCATCAGTCTGACAAGCCTGATCTGCAAGGGCATGGAACCCATTATCATGGATCTTATAAACAAAAACATTGTCAACCTTCAAACACTGGACTCCTAAATCTGACTGACTTCTTTAAATCAGTCTCCAGAGCTGTGGACGTAGGTAAGGCGGTCCACATAGCCTATCTGGACCTCGCCAAGGCCTTTGACACTATCCCCCCACTCTGGAATCATAGATAAACTTACTAAGCTGGACATAAATCCCTACATCACTCGATGGGTTGCCAACTGGCTTACTGACAGAACCCAGACTGTAAAAGTAGCAGACTCTGAATCTGGCTGCAGACAAGTGGAGTACCTCAGGGTTCAGTCCTAGGACCACTCTTGTTTGGCATCTACTTCTCTGTAGTACAAGCCAATACTAAGGGACTCTGGCTAACAAAGTTTGCAGATGACTGCAAACTGGGAGCCATTATTGAATTCCCAAATGATGTGGATATTCTACAAAAGGGCCTTACAGAAACAGATGCCTGGTGCCAGAGCCATGGGCTCAAGCTTAATGCCAAGAAATGTATAGTTATCCCCTTTGGAAAAAAACATGTACCCATGAACTGCCACATAGGTGGCAGGACACTAAACATCGAAAGTGTGATGAGAGACTTAGGGACACAAGTGGACAGTGGTCTCACTTTCGATAACCACATCGCCACAACAGTCAGGAAATCCTTCTATGTGGCACACCTCATCACTAAGGGCTTTTCATCCAGAAAAAAAGAGGTCATTGTCCCACTGTGCTCATCCCTCATTAGACCCATTATAGAGTATAATGCCCCATTTGGTATGTACCTCACAAGACATCTGCAACAGCTGGAAAGGCCACAGAAATACCTCACTAAAAGAATCACAGGCCTAAGGCAGATTCCATATGCTGACCGTCTAAAAAAAGCTCCAGCTATACTCTGTGGCATATCGTCTACTCAGAGGCGATCTCTGCTTAACATACAACGACATGTCAAACCCTGAGCTGTTGGACATGCTCCACTTAAAGAAATCCCAATCCCTCAGAGCCACACGCTCCAGGGATCTAAACCTTATCATCACAATGAACAAAACATGCTGGAGGGATAGGTTCCTGACCCAGAGACTCCCCATACTCTGGAATAGACTTCCCATACATGTCAAGCAGAGCGCCTCATTGGCCCTCTTCAAAAGGAACCTTGATGATTGGATAGGAGATAGGAAATTCACCCCGGAGATCATGTCAGTCACCCTGCTAGACAGGGGCCCATAGAAGTAAATATTGTGGGAAGAAATTTCCAGGGAATTGTTATGGCTAGGCTTGCATAGGCCTTAGGGCCGATAGCCTAGTACCAGCCTATGAACCTATAACTTAATACAGCAATGAGAAGACAAGTCTTTTTAGCAACACAGGCCCAACAATGCTGAAATGGCTGTTTTGAAAGACGGCAGTGTCAGCTTCAGAAACACTGAAACCTGAGGAATTTTCTTCTCCAAGATGCAGTGATTTTGAGTATGATTATGTGGAGCAGGGAGTGCAGTCCCTCACAATGGATGGAGGGAGACAGGAAAATGTGCAGCTAGATGTAAACATGTTTTGCTTCATTCTGTTTATTACTGTTCTAGCAAACGGCACCTGCACTATGCTTTCTCCAAGGGAAGATATGTCCTTTCACTCTCACATACCTACTTTATTCTATTCAAGGACATGGGAGAATCTATTTTAGTAAGCCATGGCCATAAGGCAGTGAACCAGTCCTGAACAGGATATCAAGCCATTGCAGGATATATATTTACATACCCACAAACAATACAAAGGACTGCAAATTACCTAACAGCACATTTTTGGGATGTGTGAGAAGCCAAAATACTTGGCAAAACCCCATATGGACACAGAAATTACACAGCTTTTGCACAGAATGCATACCAGTTGGGACCCAAACCAGAGACCTATGAGTAGCGAAGAAGCAGTATTAAATGCTAAACAAGATTCCTGCTCTCCTTGAATTAATCACATTTTGATGAAATTGTACAAATGCTATAATACCATGTTTCTGCACTTTACCAGAGTATACTCATATTAAAATTGTACCTTTGTGTAAGCCTTGTAATATATAATTCACTAAGTTTGAGGAAAATACAATATTTACATAACATTTTAGGGATGCTGACCATCTGTTAATGTAACAATTTCTAATGTGCGTAATACTGTCAAAAGGCATATAAATTAAGGTGCTTAAAATGTTAAAAAAAATCATACGATGGAGATATTAAAGGACAAGAAAAGGACTTGCATCATGAAACAGGACAGATACAGAAGATAGTTGCCAGGGAAACAGGGAACTTTTAGGAAATGAAAAGCCCAAAGCCAGAGAAATTAAATGGGCAAATAGATGCGAGTGTATAACAGAAAAAAATAAGAGCAATAATAAAACCATTGAATAAACAAAAGATTGCAGGCACTGATTGGGATGGATACACTGTGAATTATAAAATGCTCCTGTCTGAGAAACAAGATGCTACATTTAATGTTTATAGGTACAGGGAATAGGAGAGAAACCTGTTAAACAAAGATGGTTAATTTATTGCATGGACAGGCAGGGACAAGCAAAATTTAGAGAATTTCTGACCACTGCATATCCTGAATACACATAAGTGATCAGCAAACTGAAATGTAATAAAGTGAATGAGAAAGTTAAAAAGTATTTGCAATGCACTTGAGTATATGCAGTGAAAGAAAGGAATCCAACATCTGAGTTACCAGAGTCTTTTTCAAGAAGATGCAAGGGTGTGGTTAAGGTTAACCTGCATCTTTTGACGCAACTGTTGACACACTAAGAGGGAGTAAGGAAATGTACAGAAGCAGTGTGCAAAAAAAAAATGTTAAAAGTAAAAATGAAGAAAAACACTTAGGCACCTAGGGGAAAGAAAGCAGACATTAATCCCACACAGCAAGCATTTTCTGATGCATTAATCTGAAACTTAAAATTCAGCATTACTTAGTGATTGTAATCCTCAACAATCAGCAAGAAAACGTTATTTCTGTGAGAAACAGCAAAATAAACTTAGGCAGAGTATGTGACAGACATGACGGGCACGTAGTAAAGAGTAAGTAATGTACGAAGAATCGGGAAGTTCTCAGGAAGTCAAGACTCGAGGAAAAACAGGGGGCTGGGTATGATGAGAAAATAATATCGGCAGCGACTGATCTCTGTGGAAATGAGACCACAGGTAGGTAAAAAAGATCTAAAAAATCAAGACAGGAGGAAAATAAGGGCATAAAATAGAAAAAAATAACTAAATGAGGAGAATAAAACTAAATTAGCGATGCACATTAGGACACATGTACTAGTACAAGCCACCCAATGACAGGCTGGTGAAGGAAAGACTTTTATGGATATGGCTACAATAATTACAAGCAGAATAGCCGATTTACGTACCGTAATATCAAAGCTTCACAGTAACAAATGACGGTGCTCATCTGGCAGAACTCAGCTTTTAAAAACAATACAAGAGCAAGTAGTGACAGAATCTGGCTGAGGCTCCTTATATTTCTACACAAAATGTTAAAAAAGTAACCTAATAAGTACAGTGCTTTCCTTCTGATTCACTGCCCATCACTCTGAGGTACTGTAATCAATACTATTTTTCTTTGTTTTTTTTTTCCCCATCAGACTGAATACTCCTTCACAGCAGCTCAGTAATGATAGACACCCACAAGGAAACCTGACGGAAACATCAGAAGCGAATATGGACTGTAAATCTTACGTCAGTAAGCAACAGCAATTTCAAACAATGGACACAGAGTCAAGTAAGGCAACTCTGCATATAAAATCCTATATACAACCACATTAAAAAAGCATACATACATATTAAGACATTATAAAATGTTTTGCTTTTTCTTCAGTATAAGCAGTCACTTTAAATTTTAATTATTTTTAATTAGACTAAACTGGATCTCTTTGATTGGGCTATGATATTTTGGAATGTATAAGAGAGTTATTGATTTTAACATTGTCTTGCATAGGATCATAGGTAGGTACTAGGCTATTGGCCCAAGGGCCTGCGTAAGCCTAGCCAACAAGGTTCCCTGGCTTACCCCACCCAAGAAAGTTATTTTCCTGTGCCACTGTCGAGCAGAGACACAGAAGTGATCCACGGGCTGTATTTCCTATTTCCCATCCACTCAAGATTTTTCTTGAGTGCTAATGAAGAACTTTGCTTGACATATATGGGTAGCCTGTTCCAGAGTATGGGAAGTCTCCAGGACAGGAATCTAACCCTCCAGCATGTCCTGTTTATTGTGGTGACAAGGTTTAGGTCCCTACAGCATGTAGCTTGGAGGGATTGGAATTTCTTTAGGTGTAGCATGTCCAACAGCTCTAGGTTTGACATAGCTTTATATGTTAAGCAGAGATCACCTCGGAGTAGGCGATATGCTACGGAGTAAAGCTGGAGTTTTTTGAGGCGGTCAGAGTAGGGCATTTGTTTGAGGCCAGTAATCCTCTTTCTGAGGAACTTCTGTGGCCTTTCCAGCTGCTGCAGATGTCTTGTGAGGTACATTCCAAAAGGGGTGTTGTACTCTATAATGGGCCAAATGACTGTCTAGCAGAGGGGAACAATGACCTCTTTTTTCCTGGATGAGAACCCTTTTTTGATGAGGTGTGCCATGTAGAAGACCTTCCTGACTACAGTGGTGATGTGACTATCAAAGGGGAGACTATTGTCCACCTGGGTCCCAAGGTCTTATCACGCATTCGGTGTTAAGTAGATTGCTGCCTATTTGGTAGTTCATGGGTACAGAGTTTTTACCAAAGGGGGTGACACTGCACTTTTTGGCACTGAGCTTAAGGCCACGGCTCTGACACCAGGCATCTGTCTCAGCGAGACCCTTCTATAGGATGTCCACATCATTTGGGGACTTGACTATGGCTCCTAGTTTGCAGTCATCTGTGAACTTCGTTAGCCAGAGGCCTTCTGTGTTTGGTATCTACTTCTCTGACGTACAGGCTAACAGCAGAGGTCCCAGGACGTAACCCTGTGGTACTCCACTTGTCACTGCTTTGAGGTCAGATTTGGAGTCTGCAACTTTTACAGTGTGGGTTCTGTTAGTGAGCCAGTTGGCAACCCTGTGATTCTTCTCGAAAGCTTTGTGGATTTATAATAAACCTGCTTTACTTGTGGATTTTTACAAACTTGTCTTACTGACATCTACATGTCCATTATATGGAATTGCTTTTGTTGCTTGCTTGGATTATTATTACATTCCAACGGTTTACCTCCATGCTGGTCCTTTTTTTTGGTTTTTGGTGAATCTTACGTCAGTGTCAGGATTAATTCATTCCTCACTCCAGTCAGCAAGAATACTTCACACATTCTAACTTCCATGTCTGTAAGACTTATTTTGTGTTGCAGTCTCCTCTTTCCTACAGTTAAGTTTCCATTTTGTGCCAAAGCACTGAAAGCATTAAAAATGGTCACCTGATCTTACTAAAATTCCTTTATGTTTAGCAGCCAATAAAAACAGCTTTGCTTTTCAAGTCCCCACTCAAGGACATCTTATAAAATAAAACAACTGAATGGCATATCATAATCCTTCATAAAGATGACCGACAATAAAAGTGATATGGTTATGGTGCAGAAAATACTTTAATATCCACCCAGGTCATTAACTAATGCTATTAAGTGAACATTAGTGCTGCCCTACAGAACTAGTCACCCCAGTTAGAAAAAAAAATTCATGGTGGGGAACAGCCACACAAGCATCACCCAAGACAGAAGCAAATGCCCCTGCATCCCCCAACTTGCATATTACGATCAACTCTAAGGTATTCTAAAGTTGCTGTGTCTTGCAAGAAAGAACATTTCGTACTAGTGACTGCTTCCAGTAATCTTATTTGAAAAGTGCAGTAACTTTTTCAAATTTAGCAAAAGTGATTCTTCCAACACTCATTGTCATAATATCCCTACATAATGATGCAAAACTCGATTAATTATAGGCTCCATGTTTAGATGGACCCATCCCCCTTTCAACCATGTAGAGCTGGCAACCAACTACATGCAGCACATTCAAAAGTGCAATCACATTATGCCCAAACTCACTTGTCAACAACTGAAAACAGCATTGTTAAATTCCCATTTTTCAAACAGGTGGCCAGGCACCACAAATTCTGCTGTGCTTTAGTACATAACTTTCAACCTCTTAAGGCAAGAAATCTGGACAAAGCCTAATGTAATTGGGGAACAAAAGCCCAAAACATGGAAACATTTTAAATACTGCTCTTATAAATGTAGAAAGTTGCTAGAATAACAGAATTTGTGCTAGCACAGATTTTCTGAAGTATATGAACTTAAACTCAAATGTATGTCATTATTTAGTGACTTCAATCCTCTGTGATTTGCCAGAAAACTACAAATTTTATGAGAAACATATAATATAAGGCTAACTTCTGGATGGTTGAGGGGTATACTTCAACAGCAGTACTTTCTACAACTCATTTAAATTATACAGCGCACATCAACTTTTTGTGACAGACAAAACAGAAATTATTTCAGACAATTTAATGCTTGAAAAAGAAATGTCAATGTACAGGGTGCTAATAAAAATAAAGGGACCACATTTTAAAGAAGAAATTATCAGAATTATGAACTTTGCAGATCACGCACAAACATTTGTATGGAAATATGGATGCAAACACCTTGACAGAGTAACAGAACTTGAAACCTGATGTTTTTTGTAAAGGTACAGACAATAATGTCAACGTGGTTTTAATAAATCATGAACTACTTAATATATATATTTATATATACATATATATAAATATACATATATATATATATATATAAATATACATACACAGACGCACACAGACAGACACACACAGACACACAAGAATAATTTTTAGTAAAAGAGAGTGTGAACTCATTAAGTTTGGCAAATGAAATTATACTCAATGCAACTATTGCCTTTAAGAGAGAGTGCAATAACTAATATCAAACAAGTTTTCAGATCCCTTAACTGTCAACAAATAACACACACATATATATATATATATATATATATATATATATATATATGTATACATACATACATACACACACATACATATAGAAAAAAGTTAAAGCAATACAATTTGATATAATTTTTTTGTATTGCAACCTTCTAATTTGAGTGAGTGGCAATTTGTACAGCCAGTCACATTGCCAATACCACAATAAAATTCATGACTGTGGAAATGAAATCCTCAATGACCTTGTTGAAACTTGTTAAGGGCAGCAAAAAGAGCTGGAGGCTTAGGTAAGGCAGCGTACAGAATCCACCCCCCCCCCCGCCCAAGTATAGTTCACCCTTTTTCAAAAGGGTAAACCTTAGTCTGGTTGGGCTAAACAATATCTCTCTAACAGTTAGTTTGGGAAGGTTTGTTTAATTTTCTTTAAAATCTGCCATGTCGTCAAGCCTGTTGCAGCTTCAAAATGCAGCACTGTCGCAATAAGCTGATGTTCTAATGAACTTTCTGACAACAAAAAAAAATAATTATAGTAGTAAAACCACTGGAAAACAAGTTCATATACTCCTACATGCAAGATTTGAGGTACTGAAAATACTAGTTTGGCAGGTTTGAAAACTGCTGTCCAATAAAAAAGAAATGAAATGGTGTAAACCAAATGCAACAAACCCCTCTTCCCACAAGTCTGCGGTACTAAATGCAATTTACGACTTGCAGTGACTGGCCAAGTGGGTGTTGCCACAATTTAGTTAAATAAACCATAATGACATCCAAAAGCCACTGACATATGTACTCACCAATCCATGTGCTATAGTAAGATAGCAATTCTTCACACTGCATTTTCTTTTCTGCCAAACTTTTCTGAGCCTATGAATTAAATGATTAATCATTACTAAAACCCAGCAGATACTAGGCATAGTTACACAGAATACATCCTGCATCAGGCAGTTACACACTACCTACAATTTTATTAGCAACTATGTATGTAATAAATGCTTATTAACATGCATTTTCTCAAATATTCCTAATTTTCAACACTTTGCTTTTGGTAAGAATATTAAAAAAAAAAAAAGGCGACTATAGAGAGATGTCCAGTACAAAGGTTGTCTTTTTCCGGTGTTATAAAAGCTAAAAACAGGCAAAGTGACATTTTGTATCACAAGTACCCCTAACTATGTAATTTCGAAGCCAAGTAAGGTAGCCTTGGGGGAGTGGGGTAAAGAACTCTGTGAGAGGAGGACAAAATGCCAACAAGATTAGCCCTGTGAAGCAGCTAGGAGTCTTCCTCCCTGGAGGAAGCCTTGAAAAAGGCTCTAAAGAGTGGGAACCGCAGTACAGCCTATAAAAAGGCTCCTAACCGGTGCCCCCTGTAGTGGCCTCGGAGATGGCTGTGGATAATTCAACAGTTGTAGCCTTGAGGAAGGGTGTACGACCTTTAGTACAGCCTTCAAAAAGGCTCTCAGCCGGTATGCTATTAGCTGGAATGTCAGGTAGCCTTCTAAAAGGGTCTGGTTAGCCTAGACAAAATGGTGATGGGTCCTGAATGTCTGACTCAACTGAAAAAGTCTTGAAAAATGCTCCAGATGGTGGTATGCCTCAGAGTGTGTTCAGACTAAGGCTTCCCAGGGGAGAAGTCTGCCTTCTCGGTGGCTCAATCTCATATCTTGCCACGTGCAATAGATGTACCTGTTTCTATGTAAGGAAGACCATCTAATGTTTGAGGGATAAAGTCAGTAGACACCTTTATGACAGAAGCAAGAACCCCAAGACTGCATTGGCTAAGCATGTTTTTAGAGTTTCCTGATCACAGTTTTTGTTTTAGAGTTTAACAATGTGTACATACAAATGTGAGGAGAGGTGAAGATGATAATTTTTTTT
>NC_056746.1:1131076710-1131111710 GCF_019279795.1 Protopterus annectens
ATACCCTTCTCCTCGGGTTTCCGAAAATGAAAACCAAAATTTTAAAACAAAAAAATGAAATATGAAATACAAGTCCATGTTCTTCCTATAACACGTGTTACTTTTAAATACAGTTGATTAAATTTATAGAACTATTTACACATTCCTGTCAAACGCCAGTGTGCAGTTATTTTTGTGATGCATTTAAATAGGGTTTCACTCAAACAGAAATAATGGGATCAAATTTGCTGACATCTTTTTCAGCTGACCAACATATGCTTCCATATGTAAAACAGGGCACACTGAAGAGAAACCATATCAGCCACTGTACCAGTACCTGGTCCGGTGATGGGTTTCTAAAACTGACCACTCCAACTACATGTCATAATGAATTACGAGGCAGCATCTCCACTGGTTAATACTGAGCTCAAGGCCAAAGGTCTACATTTTGGTGATGTCGTGTGTGTCAAGCATGTACACTTATCCAGTGCCACCTGTATCTGCAATGTTTGCCACACTTTAAAACGCTACCTGTCACTAAAGCTTTGGGACTGCTTCACTGTATAAATAAGAATGCGTCATTTATTCCATTAGACCTACAGTATCCAGTGTCCTCCCCTTCTTGTTCTGTAAAAGGAAAACACAGAAGTGAATGCCATGGTTTAAAAACATGACAGCTTTTACTTTTGACATGAAAGAATAGTAAATACAAAGGAACAACTTCTTGTTGATAATCAAAAACTTATCCCTTGCACATCCCAGCCTGCAATCCTAAAATCCTCTTAGATGTGACGGCCATCAGGAACAGCATCTTCCAAGACAAATAACTGATGGAAGCAGAAGAAGCTGGATCAAAATGTCATGATTAACTTTTTCAAGTCACAGGTGAGGTCTTATGTCAGAGTAACCACTCTCCTGGGTGATTTAATATGCAGGACCCCTTTTAAGAAGGTTAGTTTTCATTGGCAGTAGGAAGCACAACTGAAGATCCTGGGATAGACAGGCTGAGACAGTTGAAGCATGGACCTTTAAGGATGCATAGGATAGGCGTGTTTTGGAGATGCCATACAAGTAACAGAGGACCAGTGAAACTTCTGCTGCATGTGGGTCCTAGTTTCTTTATCAACACTATAGAAAGAGGAAGAAAACTTTTCCATTTTGCTAGATATGAATTTCTTGCATTTGTTTTCCTAGCCTCCCTCATAACGTTTATCATTTCTTCTGAAAGCATGTGCTTCAAGGGGATCGGAGTTAGATCATACAAGCTCTTAGCCTTAGGGTGGTCAGACTGGGGTGCATAAAGGACTCTTTCTTCTGGCTCAATAGGTCCACATGTTGAGGAAACACTGTTGGATCTGCTCTTGCTAGGCTTAGCAGGGCCTATCGGTATACCTTTTGGACCTTCCTCTCCTTGAGCCTTTGCAAGAACCTGGGGATCAGAGGTATGCGAGGGAAAGCATAGAGAAACAGACTTGTCCAGTTAGTAGAGAAGGCATCGAGTTTCCAGGCTGCTGGAGCTGCACTTCTGCAACATAACTTTCAGTTGTCTGTTTTATGATGAAACAAAAAGGTCTACTGCACACCCCACTTGTTAGTCAGAGCCAGAAAGATTTCACTGCTTATCGTCCATTCCTGTGAGTACACCTGAGATACACCCAGCCTGTTTGCCAGTGCATTTGCCTGTTATAGGTTGTAGGCCACTTGGGGGTGAGGCCTACCGTTTAGGTCAATGCCTATGCTTGCACTGCCAGTTTGTATAGGTACAAGAGTACATCCCAACTTTGCTTATTGATATAATTCATTCCCGTATTTTAAATATCTGCATTTTGCTGGGTTTGTCAGTGACCATCTCTATTTGTAAATAATAACAGTCGTCATCAACAGAGGATCAGCTTCCAGGAACCTCTGCGCATGCACTGACAGGATGATTCCTACTTACGTGCAAGTCGCTGCCTGGTTCACTTTTCTCCCACTCCAATTCCCTTATCCCCACCCCAGAGATATAATTATGCATCCCTCTCTTCTTCCTTTTATTAACATGCCTTTTCCTCCCCTTCAACCTCTCTTCAGAATGAGTCAATTTCCTTTACTTTCTGCCCAAACATGTCATTTTTTACATGACTTTGCACCATAACAATTACAAGTTATTAATTCTCTAATTCCTACTTCACCTTTATTTATAACCCATTTAAATTAACTTGCCCTACCCTCTACACTATGTTCTAGACCATTGTCTCCACAATCCGTACATCAATTACTACTCCTATAGGGGCAAACAACAATACAGTCAAACTCTCACCTCTTAAATATAAGCTATGAAAAGGTTGGCTATACTCAAGTATATTCTTGCTTACATTACTTATACCAGAACATTACCCTTCCAAGATCCCCCACCTCACTAAAGAGATGTTGACTGTAAACTTCACACTTTCTTCAGTTACTGAAACTAGCTCCCCCACAATAACTCACACCATGTATTATCACACAATACCCTTCTTTAAAGCTCCCATTATGTATTCTTTCCCACACACACTTTCAACTATTCACCACATCAATCCAAAGGTCATATTAACTCCAATACAAAAACATACCTATGCTTCTCCATACATCTGGCAACAACATTTTACTTCCTCCTTATTTCAAGCCACATTGAAACAAACCCCATTCTAACCAACACCTGCCACCCTGATATAATCAGCAATACATACTCCCTTCCACTCCCATTAATAGGAGTTCAAACTGAATGAAGACAGCCTAAAACACTAGAATATCCTGAAGCATTCCTCGCATCCCAAACTTAGCAGGCACCATTGGGTTGTGGGGTCAAGACTGATGTACCTAATCCTAGCCACCATGTTCTAGGCTACAAATACACTTTTAATGTGCAGTCATGAAGGAGGAATAGGTTCATAGGTAGGTACTAGGCTATTGGCCCTAGGGCCTATATAAGTCTAACCAAATGGTACCCTGGCTTTCGCCACCCAAAAAAAAAATTTTTCCTGTGCCCCTGTCAAGCAGAGCCACAGAAGTCATTCCCAGGGTGAATTTCCTATCTCCCATCCAATCATCAAGATTTTTCTTGAAGAGTGCTAATGAGGAGCTTTGTTTGATATAAATAAGTAGTTTGTTCCAGAGTATGGGAAGTCTCTGGGACAGGAATCTATTCCTCCAGCATGTTCTGTTGTGGTGACAAGGTTTCTGTCCCTAGAGCTTCTAGCTTGGAGGGATTGGGATTTCTTTATGTGGAGCATGCCCAACAGCTCTGGGTTTGACATAGCTTTGTATGTTAGGCAGACATCGCCTCTGAGTAGACGATATGAGACAGAGTAAAGCTGGAGTTTTTTTGAGACGGTCTACGTAGGGCATCTGTTTGAGGCCGGTAATCCTCTTTGTGAGGTATTTCTGTGGCCTTTCCAGTTGTTGTAGATGTCTTGTGAGGTACATACCAAAAGGGGTGTTGTACTCTATAATGGGTCTAATAAGTGATGAGTAGAGGGGAACAATGACCTCTTTTTTCCTGGATGATAAACCTTTTCTGATGAGGTGTGCCACATAGAAGGATTTCCTGACTACTGTGGCGATGTGATTATCAAAGGAGAGACTACTGTCCACCTGTGTCCCAAGGTCTCATCACACTTTCGGTGTTAAGTAGACTACTGCCTATGTGGTAGTTCATGGGTACAGAGTTTTTACCAAAAGGGATGACAATGCACTTTTTGGCATTGAGCTTGAGGCCATGACTTTGACACCAGGCATCTGTCTCAGTGAGGCCCTTTTGTAGCATATTCACATCATTAGGAGTTTTGATTATGGCTCCTAGTCTGCAGTCATTTGCACACTTTGTTAGCCAAAGACCTTCTGTGTTAGCCTGTACTTCAGATAAATAGATTGATAAGTAGATACCAAACAGGAGAGGACCTAGGACTGAACCCTGTGGTACTTCACTTGTCACTGGTCTGAAGTTGGATTTAGAGTCTGCTACTTTCACAGTGTGGGTTCTGTCAGTGAGCCAGTTGGCAAACCCATCTTGTGACATAGGGATTTATTCCTAGTTTAGTGAGTTTATCTATAATCCCAGAGTGAGGGATGGTGTTGAAAGCCTTGGCGAGATCTAGATAGGCTTGTGAACCACCTTACCCTCATCTATAGCTTTGGTGACCACTTCATAAGAAGTCTATCAGGTTTAGGAGACATGATCTGCCTTTTACAAACCCAAACTGGGTAGGGTCCAGAGTTTGGAGATTACCAATGTCATTGTTTATAAGTTCTATGATGATACGTTCTATAGCCCTGCAGACCAGGCTCGTCAGGCTAATGGGGTGGTAGTTCCCGGGGTCTGTGGTGGCTCCCCCCTTTGTGGAGTGGGATAACCGTTGCTGTGCACCATTCAGTGGGCACAAAGCCTGAGGTGAGGCTATGATTGAACATGATATTTAGGTGGGGTCCGAGTTCGTTCTGTAGTTCATGTAGAACGCAGCCTGGGATGTTGTCAGGTCCCATAGATGCTGTGTTCTTGGCTTTGGAGAGTGTGTTTTTTACCTGTGTAGCCGTGATTACAGGAACTTTGCATTCTTCCGGTATAGAGATGGGCCCTTTAGGGGATGAGAGAGGGGTAAAGTTAGCACTGAACGTATCTGCCAGGATGTTGGCAATATCAGTTGGTTCTGTATATTTAGTGCCATTGTGCTGTCACTCAGAGCAGATCCGAGTGTTGCCATTGAGATTCTCGACAGCTATAGAATGCTTTGTGGATGTCTTTAGAATCAGTGGCGATTTTGTTTTCGTAACAAGTTTTGGAGGATTTTATGTGGGATCTCAGCTTCTTACTGAGGTTAACCACGGACTTCCTCCAATCATGGACTTTTCCTCTTTTTTGCAACAGTTTCTTTTATTCTGTTGTAGAGTTTGTTTATAGCAGAGGACCACCAGATTGGCTTCCTTTTTTTGGAAGATAGCATCTTCGTTCTGTTAGGGATTGCACAATCCATGCACTCATGTAAGTGCTTATAACTTGCAATTGTATAGGATTCAGCAGTCGTACCTCTATTGTCCATCAGCATGGGTGTCATGAAGTTTGCCACTTCTGTTTTAAGAAGCGAGAAGTTAGCTTTGGAGAAATTTTTATGGTGGTTGCCCCTAATGGGGGTGGGGGTGGGATGTGGATGTCTAGGGTGATTTGCTTGTGGTAGGATCTGACAAATAAGGAATTGACCTCTGGTGTGGAACACTGGTTGCCATGTTGGTAATGACCAGGTCTAGGATATTGCCGCCCCTGGTTGAGGTGTGGATAAGCTGATTCAAGGTGTTGGAATTTATGAATTCCAGAAAATGTTGAGCACAAGTGTTGGTACACGAGTAGTTTTCCCAGTTAATGGTAGGGTATTTGAAATCGCCCATTGTTAGGGTGTTAGGTTGTACCCTAATATTTTCCAGTGCATCAAGAAATGAGGAGTGGGAATCCTGGGGCATGGTGGGGGATCTGTAGCAAGCTACAATTTGGATTGCGGTCTTGCCCAGAGTTAGTTGCACTTGGATAATCTCGGATGCATTATTCTGAGCAACTAGCCTGGAGGCGTGGATATCCTTAATGAATATGGACACGCCTCCACCTTTAGTGCTTCGGTACAGGTTAGGTGGCCGAAAGGTGTGGTATGAATAATAGCCTGGTAATGCAGGGATGCTCTCTGGAGCCTTGAACCAGGTCTCTCTCACTGCACAGAAAGTCAATGTTCTCCATTTTAAGGAGTGGCTTGAGTGAGTGCATTTTTAGGTTTAGACTTCTAGCATTAAGTTCTATTACTATCAGATTTTGTTTGTACCTATTATGGTGGTGAATTTGTCATTTGAATCTTGCCTAAAAAGGGCACTATAGGGGTGGTAAGAGCCTTAGCAAGTATCCGGAATCCCAAGGGCGACAGGTGCAGGCCATCTCTGGCAAAGCATCGTGGTTTGTTGATTATGTCATCCCAGGCAGACAGATACTGGATCCCCTTAGAATGACACCAGAAGCTTAGCCAATTGTTGAAGTTAATCATTTTGTCCTTGTACTGAGGTATCATTCTGGGTGATGGCAAGATGCTACTCAGGGCTAGGGTCATACCTGCCTGGGCTACAAGATCAGCGAGCTCCTTCATGTCTCTTTTCATGTAGTCCAGGGAGGTACGTCTCAGGTCATTCACACCAACATTGACAGAGTCATATTTGTACTTGTTGTGGAGTGACCTGAGTGCATGTGTTATGTGGCAGATCCTGGCACCTGACAGACAGCTGACAGGAACGTTCTCCTTGTTTGGCCTGGTGAGTGGAACATCAGTGTGCCTGACTATGGAGTCACCTATGACTAGAGTGTTTGGTATGTTGTTATGCCTTATGGGCTGTGGTCGAGTGGCACACTGAGTTTGTGGGCTATGTGTAATTTGGCGGTGGAGGTTGCTTGCGTTTCTGCTTTGGAGGTCCCTGTTGCTTGGGTAGATTTTTATGAGAGCCTCCGCGAATGTAGGTGTGTGTTTTGTGTTTCTATGTGTGTGTTTTGGTGGTGTAGGTTTTGAGGGACTATGTGATGAGTGTGGTGTGGTGCAAGTGTTTACGTTCTCCTCTTGACTGTCTAGTCCAGCCTTGGGTGAAGAGAGCTTTGCTTTCAGTTTGGCTATATAAGTGCATCTCTCACAGGTTGTAGTGTTGGGTGGTAGGAGGAGAGGGTTGTCTGTGTACATGAGGCAATTGCTGCATTGCCCCAAGATTCACAGATTCATCAGGTAGACAGGAGAAAACACCAGGAGCTGACCCTTAGACATGCCTGGATAGGTGCTTATTTATTAAATACTAAAAGCTGTTTTCCTCTACACTAGTGAGGAAAGTTGAGTGTTGTAGCTTATTCAGTGCTTACAATGAGTTCTGAACAAGTGCTGAGCTCAAAGAAACAGATTTGAGTGCTGAAACTAGAAAACTGGCTAGTTCTAAGAAACAAAATTAAGCTAGAAGGCTTCCCTCCAACACAGAAAGACTTGGGGGCTCAGAAACTTACAAACAAGTCTTGGATAAAGCAAATCTGTATCTGGACTAGACAACTTACAGGAAAAGCAGGAAACAAGCTTAGAAAATATTTTTTTATGTAAAGTGGAAAGGGGAAAGGAGGAGCAGAAGCTAACTGGGTTGACCTCAAATGTTCTCCCTGGATTAGGTAGAATGAGGTAATGACACTAGAATGGGAGGAGTGTCCCAGATCAAATTTACAGTAGGGGCAAGCAACTGCAAAGCCAAGTAGAAAAACAGGATACCAATAGGGAGGGTGGGAAACAAAAACCAGAACAAACAAATCCAACCAGATGCTTAACAACTGTAGAAAATTCTAGTTAATACCTCACACTCAATAGGGTGAACATTACTCCTAACCAACACTAACATCAACAGATCCTTAAAAGCACAATGCACATCGAACAAAGAGACCCAATGGCTAATTCTAAAACTTCCCAAATCCAAAGAACACCATCACTCAACAAGGCTGTGAAAATAATTCATGTATTTTTATTCCAGAAGTCACAAACCCATCTAAAAGATAAGATATTGAACAGACTGGTTACAGCTCAAGTTGTCTTCATCAGTGTTCTAAAACTTCACCTTCTTAACCATCACTTTCTAGAAACAGCCCTTGCATATGTCCTTCCCCCTAAGTTACAACCAAAAATAAAATTAAAAAATATACAACTTCACTATCATTGGGGACTTAATCAGCCTCCTAGGCCCCCTTAAATTAGAGGCAATGGACCGCCTTACCAACCTCATACTAATACAGCTTGTAAAAGAATACACTTGGCCTAACCTCCAGTGAAAGACTTCCTAAATGACCTAATCCTAACACCCCACAAACTCTTCTCTTCAATTAATCCCCTTTTCTTAAGGACCACTGCATCCTTACAAAGGTGAGGCTCTGATGATAAAACATTACTAGTACCAATCTTCTACATCAAAAACAATCAAAAGAACAAACATATTACACAAGGACCTCTTATACACAAATTGATGCTACACTTCCCTCTTGGATGCCTCTCTAAGTGAAATCTTAACCAACCTCCTACAACAATTCCAACATACACAATTCTCAAAAATAACCAGAGACCTCAAATCCTCACACCAGTAGATTACAAAAGCAGTCCAAAAATGTTGAACAGCGGACCAAGGATACAAAACAAATCCAAAGAAAGAATAAAACCATGTCCAAACAGGCTTATACAGCTTTTAATGTACCTTGACTAAAATAAAAAAGTAGGTAAGCACTTTTGCGGTCTCCCAGCTTCTTCAGACCATAAGTACTGAACAAACAATGTTAACAATACTTAAAAGAATCACAGACCAATCAAAACACACAAAATTAATCCTAGAACCAATACAATCAATGAAGTAATGGTCTGCTCTTAAGGGACAGTTTTACAGAAATACAGTCATTTAAAGCAGGATTACAATTAGCTTTAAAGACTACCATCCATCGCAGTTCATGAAATTCAGTTTTATTACAGATCTCCTTCCTCTGATGCTATTCCTAAGTAAACTCAAAACCAAAAATTTAAAAGAATGTTCAGCACCCTTTTCTGTTACGTGCTGAGCTAATACACTGGTGGGTTTCTTGTTCCTAACATCATTGCAATGTTCTAAGATCTTTTAAGTGTACGGTTTGTTTTTCCTATGTAAAACCCTGCACAGTTTTTGCACTGTGCTAAATAAAATAAATACATTTCAATGACCTAGGATGTTTAATGTAAAGTGCGCTCCCTATGGAGCTACAAGCTTTACAAGAAGGGTAGGGGAAAGTACCTAGCCGATCTGATCTAACTATCTTCATAAGATTGTTCCTTACAACATAAATGCTCCTTCAGGGACTTATTATTCTTAAACACAAATTTGGATGCTGGACCCTGCCTGTCCCTTAGATCAACAACTGTTATCAGGATAGGCCAATTTCTCTTAATCACATCACAAATCAAATTTATATCACTACAGAATGTAAGTGAGATCCTAGGTATAGAGTTCAGACTCCTAGATCTACCATTCTGAACTGTATCATCTACAGCCTAAAAATAGGGTTTAGCCTTGGTCTGCCTAGTGTGACGTACATCTTCTATAGTGGTGTTAATCTCAGAGACAGAATAACCTCTCTCTAAGAAATCACGTATTTAAGATCCTAGTGCTTCATCTAACATCTCTTGTCATGTAGTCTCATTATTTTGATGACTTGACCTTTCAGGACATTCCTAGGCACATGTCATGGATGCATGCCGGGAGCTCAATTTACTGTACTTCCTGCTTTTCAGACCACCCTCAATTCCTCTCCTTTTTCTTGACAATTTGCTACATCTTCAGAGCTCACACTTTCACCTTAGATCCATGCCCTTCAATAGAACATCACTCCAGACACCCAGAACTAAACTGCAAGTCACAGAAAACTTCTCCATCCAGAGACCATATATCCAGGAAATCCTTCCTAACGCCCTAAAAGACCCAAAAGATGCTATTTGTAAATGCTTCAAATCAGGTGACAACCCCCAAAAGGGACCATCTTCCCACTACCACTGTACACTTACCTTATAGGTTCATAGGTAAGGGCATATGTAAGCCTAGCCAGAATGTGTTGGCTTTCGCCGCCCCTTAGATTAGCTCCCTGTGCCTCTGTCCAGCAGAGCCATTAGTTCCCTGTGCCTCTGTCCAGCAGAGCCACTGCAGTGATCCCAGGGGTAAATATTCTGTTTCCCATCCACTCATCAAGGTTTCGCTTGAAGAGAGTGTTAGTGAGGGGCTCTGCCTAATGTAGATTGGAATCCTGTTCCAAAGCATGGGGAGACTCTGGGACAGGAATCTATCCCTCAAGCAAGTCCTACTTATCATTATGGTGAGGTTTAGATCCCTAGAGCGTGTGGCTCTCGGGGATTTGTTTTTTTTTAGGTGGAGCATGTCCATCAATTCTGGGTTGGACATGGCCTTGTATGTCAGGCAGAGATCACCTCTGAGTAGGCGGTATGCAACCGAGCACACCTGGAGTTTTTTCAGTCAGGCTGCATACGGCATCTGTTTGAGGCCAGTAATCCTCTTGGGTGAGGTACTTCTGTGGTCTTTCCAGCTGTTGCAGGTGTCTTGTAAGGTACATCCCAAGTGGGGCGTTGTACTCTATGATGGGTCTAATGAGTGATGAGTAGAGGGGCACAATAACCTCTTTAGTTCTACGAACCCTTTTGTGATTAGGTGGGCCACATAAAAGGATTTTCTAACCACCTTGACAATACGATTATCAAAGGAGAGATTACTATCTACTTGCGTCCCCAGATCCCTTATTTCATTTTCTGTATTTAGGGGACTACCACGTATTTGGTAGTTCACAGGTACTTTATTTTTTCCACAGGGGATGACTATGCACTTTTTGGCATTTAGCTTGAGGCCATGATTTTGACACCAGGTATCCATCTCAGTGAGACACTTCTGGAGGATGTTTGTATCAGCCAGAGTCTCCATTATGGCCCCCAGTTTGCAGTCGTCTGCGAACTTGGTCAGTCACAGTCCTCCTGTGCTTGCCTGTACCTCTGAGAAGTATATACCGAACAGGAGGGGTCCCAGGACTGAGCCCTGTGGGACGCCACTTGTAACCGGTTTAGTGTCGGACCTACAGCCTGCAACTCTCACCGTGTGGGTTCTATCCGTGAGCCAACTGGCAACCCATCTCATGACGTAGGGGTTTATGTTCAGGCTGGTGAGCTTGTCTATAATACCAAAATGAGGAATGGTGTCAAAAGCCTTTGCAAGGTCTAGGTAGGCTGTGTGAACCTCCTTTCCTCATCTAAAGCCTTGGTAACTGTCTCAAAGATGTCCACCAGGTTTAGGAGGCATGATCTGCCCTTAACAGAGCCAAACTGGGTAGGGTCCAATGTTTGGAGGTGCCCAATGTCTCTGTTGAGTTCCATGATGATGTGCTCCATAGCCTTGCAGACCAGGCTAGTCAGGCTTATAGGGCAATAGTTCCTGGGGTCCACTGTGGCTCCACCTTTGTGGAGCAGGATAACTGTTGCTGTGCACCACTCTATGGGTACGTAGCCTGTAGAGAGGCTGAGTTTGAACAGTGTGTTTAGGTGAGGGGTTAGTTCATTTTGGAGTTTTTGTAATTCACAGCCTGGGACTCTGTCCAGTCCCACTGAAGCTGTGGTTTTGGCTTTGGATAGGGCTGATTTAACCTGTGTGTCAGTGACTGCCAGGGCTCTACATTCATCTGGTATGGTTATGGTACCTTTAGGGGGTGAGAGGGGGGGTGAAGTTTGCACTAAACCTGTCTGCCAGAATGTTGGCAATATCAGTCGGTTCAGTGTATTTTGTGCCAATCTGCACCAACTCAGAGCAGATCTAAGAGTTTCCACTTAGGTTCTTGACAAAGCTAAAGAATGTTTTGTGGTTATCTTTGGAGTCCTTGGCAATTTTTCTTTCGAAGCTAGCCTTGGATGATTTTTAAGGGATCGTAGTTTCTTGCCGATAGTGATCAGGGACGTCTTTCCTTCTTAGGATTTTACTCTTTTCTGTACTAGTTTCCTCCTTCTATTGTATAGCTTGTTTATGGCAGGGGTCCACCAGACTGGTTTCCTTTCCTTGGGGGAGTGAGTCTTGGTTTTGCTGGGGATAGCATGATCCATGCATTCTTGCAGGTGCTCATAGAGTGCCTTTGTAAGGGATTCAGCAGCTTGGACAGCATTGTCCTTTAGCAAGGGGGCTGTGAACCTTTCCACCTCTGTCTTAAGTAATGTGAAGTTTGCTTTTGAAAATTTTTTCATGCTGGTTTCCTTGACTGGGGGTGGGGGCAGAATGTGGATATCCAGCATGATTAGTTATGGTCTGATCTAACCAGCGAGGGGTTGACCTCCAGTGTAGAACACCAGTTGCCCATGTTGGTGATGACCAGGTCCAATATGTTGTCACCTCTGGTGGGGGTGTTGATCAGTTGATCCAAGGCATTCGTGTTTATAAATTCTAGGAAACGTTGGGCAAGGGAGTTGGTACTTGAATAGTTCTCCCAGTTAATGTTTAGGTAATTGAAATCACCCAATATTAGGGTGTTTGGTAGGACCTTCATATTTTCCAGTGTCTCCAGAACTGCAGAATGGAGGTCCTGGTGATCTGTAGCAAGCTACAATTTGAATTGCAGTTTTGCCCGTTGTTAGTTGCACATGGATGATCTCTGAGGCATTGTGCTGCGCCACTAACCTGGAGGTGTGGGTATCCTTGATGAATATGGATACACCCCCCACCTTTTGTGTTTCAGTCCGGGTTCTGTGGCCGAAAAGTATGGTATGGTATGAGTTATAGAGTGGTAGTGCTGGGGTGCCCTCTGGAGCCTTAAATCAGCTTTCTGTTACTGCACAGATTTTGATGTTCTCCATATTGAGGAGTGCCTCGAGTGCATGCATTTTGAGGTTTAGACTTCTGGCATTGAGTAGCATTCATTACCCTTAGGTTTTGGTTACTTGTGCTATTTATGGTGGTGGGTTTGTCTTTTGAGCCTTGCCTAAAAAAAGGCACTATGGGGGCAGCAAAAGCCTTGGCCAGTATTCGAAAGCCTAAGGGTAACAGGTGCAAGCCATCTCTTGCAAAGCAATGTGGCTTGTCGAGCACGTCATCCCAGGCAGACAGATACTGGATCCCCTTTGAATGACACCAGAAACTAAGCCAATTGTTGAAATTGATCATTTTTTTCTTTATACTCTGGCATCATTCTTGGTGAGGGCAGGATGCTACTCAGAGTCAGGTTTATACTGGCTTGGGCTATGTGATCAGAGAGCTCTTTCATGTCTCTTTTCATGCAGTCCAGGGAGGTACGTCTCAGGTCATTCACACCAACATTGACAATGACAGAGTTGTATTTGTACTTGTTCTGGAGCGACCTGAGTGCTTGAGTTATGTGGCGGATCCTGGCACCTGACAGGCAGCTAACTGCAACCTTCTCCTTGTCCAGCCTAGTTAGTGGGACATCAGTGTGCCTGACTATAGAGTCACCTATTACTAGTCTGTTGGGTATGTTATTTTGCCCCAAGGGCTGCAATTGTATGGCACACTGATTATGTGAAGTATGTGTTTCATGGTTTGTGATGGGGTGTGGAGGTTGCTTGGGTGTCTGCTTTGGAGGTCTCTGTTGCTGTTGCAGATTTTTATTTAGAGCCTCCGAGTATGTTTTCGTGTATTTATGTGTGTTGGTTTAGTAGGTCTATGTGAGACTGGTGGTGTGTTGCAGGTATTTTCCATCTCCTCTTGATGGTCAGTTCCAGTCTTGGGTTGTGAGAGCTTTGCCTCCAGTTTGGCTGCATAATTGCATCTCTTGCATATATTAGTGTTTGGTGGTAGGAGGAGAGGGTTGTCTGTGTACATGAGGCAGTTGTAACATTGCCTCAAAATGCCCAGATTCACCAGTTAGACTGGAGAGTACACCTGAGACTGCCCTTTGGACATGCCTGAATTGGTAAAGTGAGTTGTTTTACTGATTGGCTGGTAGGGATGAAGACAGCCTTGTCCTTCTGGACAGTAAAGGGGGGGGTCTAGTGTTACAGTTAATTAGTGCTTGCTATGAGTTTTGAGCAAGTGCTGGGCTGTGAAATGAATGGTTTGAGTACTTAAGTTGAAAGTATGTCTAGTCCCAAGGGAAAAATTAAAGAGTAGACTTTGTGGAGCCGCAAATAGTTTAATCCTTGCTAACTGGTGCTGCCCAGCACGCAAAACCGCGCAAACATGGTTTTTACAGCAGGGAAATGAAAGAGATAGAAATTAGCCCAAAATGGCCAATAAACTACTAACTTCTGGGCTGAAAACACTCCTCCAGGGACAGATAGACTGCTCAAAGCTCCCCTCTCTCACAGGTGAACAGAGAAACTTCCTTCTATCCAAGTAAGGTATGGGCAACACAGAAACTTGTAACACAGCCCTGAATTCAGAAATAACCTGAAAACTGGACTATACTAGTTCAGAAAGGAACTAGTATGTATATATATATATATATATATATATATATATATATATATTTATATATATATATATATATATATATATATATATATATATATATATATAAATATATATATTTATATAAATATAAATATATATATATATATATATATTTATATATATATATATATAGATATATATATATATATATATTTATATATATATTTATATATATATATATATATATATTTATATATATATATATATATATATTTATATATATATATATATATATATATATATATATATATATAAATATATATATATATATATATTTATATATATATTTATATATATATATATATATATATATATATATATATATATATATATAGATATATTTGTTTTCAGAAAATAAAGCAGATACAATAAAAAAAACACTTTAAATGCACAGAAATGGCTATCGCACTTTAGTGTGCAGCCTACAACAGTTAAACAGATTATTTAAATACAAAAATGACTTAGTTCAAGTGCAGGCAGAAAATAAGTACAATATGTAGCAGAAACAAGCTTTTTAAATCACAGAAACATTAAAAAATTGGAATTTTAGGCGGAATTAGTTAAAGTCAGCAAGAAAAAGAAGAAAAATGATACTTAATCACTCCAAATTCTCTCTTTTGTCTCTCTGCTGCTGTAGAACTCTGCAGGACACCTGGGAGGCACTCGCTGAGCTGAATACAAATGCAAAAAAACGCGCAAATGTGTTTTTTACAGCAGGGAAATGAAAGCGACAGAAATTAGCCCAAAATGGCCAATAAACTACTAACTTCTAGGCTACAGCAAACAGGGCACACAGATTTCAGAAAGAAACAGTTCAAATAAGCAGGCACAATAAGCCTTTAACCAGAAAATTCCCAGCTCAGAAGGGCAGAATCCAGCCTTTCCTCCCACAAGAGTGCAGACCATAAACCTTCTTAATATAAAACAACTGGCCTGAAGCCCAAGTGCTTAAACCAGAAATAATGCGCGTTTAGAACAACAGACACTGAGCCTTCAATCAGCAATTCCCAACTTAGAAGGATGCAAGCTACCTGTCCTGCCACAACAATGCAATCCACAAACCTTCTTAATGTAAAACAACTGGTCTGAAGACCAAGTGCTTAAACCAAATGGCTTCGAATAACAGTTAATTGAATCAGGCTACTACCAAGCAGTAATAACTGCAGCGGAATAATACAATGGAGTACTTTTAAGAATTAGCACAAGCAAAATAAGGTAATAAAGTGGGAAGAAACAATTACAGTAAAAGCAGATGAATAAAGTGCAATTTTTCTTTTTATAACCATAGAAAATGAGCAAACTGATTTAAACAAATTGCAGATCCAACACCTCAACATTCAAACAATTTTATCTGTATATTTTGTACACAGAACACTACGGTCCTTATCTTACACACACACATATATATATAGGGGTGAGGACATTTCTAAAAATAACCACTTCATTAGTTTTGTTTTTCTCCTATGTCCTCATTATAATGTACTACATTAGGCAAATGTTTGGTGTTCTGCAACTTTCATGTAATTTTTATACAACCTGTTTCTTGTTCTGTAACTTCACTGTAGTTTTTATATAACTCCGTTACCGTTTCTTATTTTTATGCATTTAAGTTGAACTTGAAAATATTTCATGAGATCAATGTCCTACTCTACTTAACATGAAAATAAATAAATAAAATAAAAATATATTCCACATAACAATTGTATTATCTACGCGGATGACCAATTCAATTTGAAAGCTTCTACTGCTATCACAAATATAATTTCTTTATATTTATATGTTTGTTTCTCTTGCTTTTGTTTCAAGTGCTTTGGACTTCTAAAGACCCCATATGAGCCACCACAGGCTAGATCTGAGGAGTCCACAGTGAGTGTCTTGGACCCCTGTCTATGTTGAATCATACCTTCATCTTCAATCACAAAAGTTCCCTTTTTATTAACTGGAGAAAAGGAGAAAAGGAATAGGGTATCACAGTAGGTGGGAATACCGACATTGTGTGTATTATTAATGTAGCAGTGCATTTCCCCCTTTTTTAATTTCTCTAAGTCTTTTGAGTTTCTAATACCATGACGGGAATGGACCCATTCCTAAGTCAAAGATTAAAGTTCATGAAATTGGTAATGTATCAGTCTTTGATGGTAGCCAAAAGCACTCTTCACAGCACCTGCAAAGTGCCCAGCAATGACTCCTTCTGCAAGTCATATGGAGTTACATGTACTGGTAACATATCCAAGTATGATTTTAAATTCATTTTTATAAGAACCGTTGTCCTACTACTTCTGGAACTGTCTGGATATCCTTCTTCCACATTGCTCTGGTTTCCGCCTGCAAATCTCGATATTTTATGACTTTATGTCTCTCTATACGCAAGACACTGTAGTCACTGGGTGTAATAATTCCAATGATCAGTGCTACTTTTGTCTTCTTTTCATGGACCACTATATCTGGTTTTCACGCATCCATCTTTTGAACTGTTGGTAATGGGTGATCCCATGTGATGTAGAAGTCTGTGATGCTTTGTGGCTCACGTTTCCAGTGTTTTTCAGACACTTAACACCATAGTGTTTGCACAATCCCCAGTGCAACAGTCTTGTCACATTATTATGCCTTTCAGTATATAGTCCTTCTGCCATTAGTATGTCAACCAGCAATGAGGTGTGCAGCCGTTTCCAATTCTGTTTTACAAAACCTACATTTATCTGTTTATCCCACATGCTCAATGGACTTTGTAAACCAATGTGTACGTAAGCCCACTATCTTTGGCTGCCAATATTAACCTTTCATCTTTTGGTTTGAATTTGCCTCTACTTAACCATTCCTGCATTCGATCCTGATAAACATGAGGTTCTTCCAGATGTTTTCTATACTTGCAACTATATTTATGCATTTCCACATTTCTTGCCCTCTCATCTGATCCTTCATTTTATATTCTTTTATTTTTTGGCACATTCAGTCGCTGCCTGATTTTTATCTACTTCTGGTTTGATTTACATTCCTGCTTGACACTGATATGCTTATGTTAGGCTAAGCAGGGAAGTCATCTTAGATTTATTCTCCTCATGTTTCAAAACTTTCACTACATTTGGGTCTTGTGATGTCAGCAGATGTGCGTGCAGTCCCACAATTGCAGATCTATACATGTAATCAATTTCGAGGAGGCCTACCCCCCTTCAGAACAGGGAATATATAATCTTGGTATGCAGTGATTTTTATAAATCATTTGATGAGCATGAAACATCCTTCTTGTTTTCCTATCTAATCTATCCAACACCTTTTGGGGCCAGTCAGTCACTCCAAAACTATAAGTTAGGACAGGAAGAGCAAATTGGTTTACAGCTTGGACTTTATTCCTTGCTGCCAACACTGTTTTCGAATTAAAGTCTTCTAAAGTATTCCTTACTGAGTTTTATTCACATTTATTCATGTTTTATTGTTGAGCCTTCATCAATTCCCAAACATTTATACACTCCCTCGCTCAAGTTCTTTTGGATTACATTCTTGTCCCAAACTGATGTTTTCTTGGTGCTGCAACTTTCCTGCTTTAAAGGTTGCTTTTGCATATTTATCAAGACCAAATGACATTCTTATATCTGAAAAAGCTTTGACTACTTGCAGTTGAGCTTTCAGTTCCTCATCTGATGAGCTACTCAGTTTTAAATCATCAAAGAGAAAATGAGAAGTCTTTACACTTTGTTTTCTAGGAGACAAATTATAGCCATGACCTAATCTGTTAAGTAGACAGCTTAATGGGTTAAGAGCAAGACAGAATAGCAGAGATGACAGGGAGTCACCCCGGAAGAGGCCAAGACAGATAGCTGTTTGTTTAATTTCACCGCAATGGGGAAATGTGCATTGCACTTTTTACGGAAGTTTTACAGTAGCATATGGGTGTTATGTGAAGTAGATTTCTGCAGAGAAAAGGAGAAGCTGCTTTGTTCCTGTTTTACTAAATTGTAGCTTGAACAAGTTAAAGTTCAGCATAATTCACCCTACCCACCTTTACTCCCATCCCTTTATGGACTTGACAGATGCATCGTCTAGAATTGAGAGGTGGACCATATGAAATGGCAAGTACTGTGACTCCCCTCCCTCCACTAATGATTCTGAATGAGAAGGAACATCTGAGCCTGTAACAAGTGATAAATGGACATCTAGCCCTTCCTCCTGTTTTGTGTAAGAATGCAGCTATGGGAGAGAGCTGCATTCTTCATCAGGTAGGTTGCTGGTTACTGGCAAATGAACCAGTATTGAAAGCTGGGACTGGTCTTCATCCAGTGAGTTCCTAGAGGTCTTTGACAGTTTGTACCCTTTTTCCTTTGGGAAGGAGCCCCTTCCCAATCTTGAGAGGAAGTAATAGCAGCCAGGGTCCCTTTATTTGTGTTCCTCTACACCTGGGTCTGATGGATGTGGCAGTGTTCCCTTTAGATCAGGACACTTTTGATGTTTGCATGGATCAGTTACCTGTGGTTTTGTAATAAAACTGTTAATATGAGGGTACGAATAACTAGAAAAAAAAAACACAGTAAGCAGTTGAAGCATTTTAAAAAAGTGACTGCTAATTTTACACCTGAGAAATTATTTCATTATTTTGCAACCTATTGAATGACCTGTAGATTTACTGCGCAAGATTTTTTTTCTATATATTACATGTCACTCCTGGTGCTGTTGTATCTGGGGTGACTTACAGTTCTGTGTTTTAGATGAGCTTGTTTTTATGCCTTAGGAGTAGTTACATTATCTTTAAATATCAAGATGTACTACATCTTAAAGTAATTAATTTTAACTGTTGAAAGGCATGGCTGAAATGGCTGGTGCGTCTTGAAACAATGGTGAACATCTTTAATCCGCTATGTTGTAGCAAATGTTAATAAATATAATGAAATTCTCTTTTTTTATTATCTGGTGCAGTGGCAACCTAGACAAATAGACTGCTAAGGGCAACACAGCTGCTTATTATTGTTGTCAGCATAATAAAATGGAATGTCTCAAGTTGTTTCTGAGAGCCAAGGCCAACGTTCGAATCAGTATTACCATACAAGTTTTGAAGTGCACTGGTCTGCTTTTATAAATATTATAAATATAAAAATAGCATGCCATTAACATTAATTCAGCACCAAAATGTATGTAAAATTTTCCTTGTGATTTCTTGGACTTTTTAATGATTCTGTTAGCTAATCCTTAGTGCTTTGATTTTTGTTGTGCATTATTCACATGGTTTAATTGTCGTGTCACTAGATACTACACTGACTTATGTTTATGTGCTGTCACAGGGGAAGCTGTGACAACAGTTTCTTTCATGCTAATGTGAGCACCAACCCTAGGAAGGTAGTACAGGCACATTGATCTTTTATCCCACGGAGGTCCTGTAACGTGTTCAGAATGATCTGTATGAGAGGGGCTAATTTTGGTGGCTTATTGCACATTTGCCTCTAGAACAAGCAAGATCAAAAGACTGTGTTCTTTCCTGAGGTTAAGTCTTTGTATTCATATTTTAGTATCGCTGGAGGAAGTGCCAGCCCTCTGAGACAGAAAAGTGTGGTCCCATCTGTTGAAGTTAATAATTCAGATGGATGTTAAAGGTCATTTTGTTGCCGTTTAAGAGCAGGAACATACTTGGTAAAATTATAAAGTTATTTTGTTTGTATTGTCTAAAATTTTCTTTTCTTCCTATATGAAACATTCTGTCAACAACCTTGTGCATATTACTGGGAGAAAATAAACAGAAATAAAGAACTTGAGAGTTGGCGCTGTGGAACAGATTGAAGAACCCCTGACTGTGATCTAGACAACCTCTAATTGCTTAGCAAACAAAGCCAGTGAGAGATTATGGGGAATGAAGGAACGAAGGCTTATTGTGCCCGCTTATTTGAACTGTTTAATTGGTATGCCTTTGTTTGCTGTAGCATAGACTAGATTCAAACCCGCTGAATCTAGCTTTGTTTGCATAACTTGAGCAATAATCCAGGCCATCTTTTTTTTGGACAAGTTTCCCCTGCACCCTTGTAGCAGGAGTGCTTCTGATTGAAGACTGCTGGAACGGAGCTCAGTTTTTAGCTTTTTAATGGTTAATTTGTTTAAATTGGTTTGCTCATTTGCTACTGCTATAGTAAAAAAAAAATATATACACTTCATGCATCGCCGCTTAGCTAGGGTTAAACTATTCCTGGCGTCAAAGTCTACTCTTCAAATTTTCCCTTAAAACTAGCCTTTTTTTTTTTTTTTTTAGTCTTTGTACTCAAATCTGTTTTTTTGAGTGCAGCACTTGTTCAGAACTCGTAAGCACTAAATAAGCTACAAATTACTACAGCACTCAACTTTCCTCACTTGTCTAGAGAAAAACAGTTTTTAGTACTTAATAAATAAGCACCTATCCAGGCAGGTCTATGAGTCAGCTCCCAGTGTTTTCTCCTGTCTACCTGATGAATCTGGGCATCTTTGGGCAATGCAGCAATTGCCTCATGTACACAGACAACCCTCTCCTCCTACCACCCAACACTACAACCTGTGAGAGATGCACATATATAGTCAAACTGGAAGCAAAGCTCTCTTCACCCAAGATTGGACTAGACAGTCAAGAGGAGAGGGTAAACACTTGCACCACACCACATATCACATAGCCCCTCAAAGCCTACACCACCAAAACACACACACAGAAACACAAAACACACCTACATTCACGGAGGCTGTCAACAAAAATCTGTCCAAGCAACAGAGACCTCTAAAGCAGCAACCTCCACACCCCAACACAACCCAAATGACAGACAGCCCACAAACTCAGTGTGCCACTCAACCACAGCCCATAAGGCATAACAACATACCAAACACTCTAGTCATAGGTGACTCTATAGTCAAGCACACTGATGTTCCACTCACTAGGCTAAACAAGGAGAAAATTACTGTCACCTGCCTGTCGGGTGCGAGAATCCACCACACACCGCATGCACTCAGGTCACTCCACAACAAGTACAAATACTACTCTGTCATTGTCCATGTTGGTGTGAATGACCTGAGATGTACCTCCCTGGACTACATGAAGAGAGACATGAAGGAGCTCTCCGATCTTGTAGCCCAGGCAGGTATGACCATAGCCCTGAGTAGCATCCTGTCATCACCCAGAATGATATACAGTACAAGAAGAAAATGATTGACTTCAACAATTGGCTAAGCTTCTGGTGTCATTCTAAGGGGATCCAGTATCTGCCTGCATGGGATGACATGATCTGCAGACCATGATGCTTTGCCAGAGATGGCCTGGACCTGTCGCCCTTGGGATTCTGGATACTGGCTAAGGCTCTTGTCACCCCTAAAGTACCTTTTTTAGGAAAGGCTCAAATGACATTCTCCACCATAACAGGTACAAGCAAGCAAAATCTGAGGGTAATGCTACTCAATGCTACAAGTCAAAACCTCACAATGCACTCACTCGAGTTACTCCTTAAATTGGAGAACATCAACATCTGTGCAGTGACAGAGACCTGGTTCAAGGTGCCAGAGAGCACCCCTACATTACTAGGCTATAATTCATACCACACCTTTCGGCCACCTAACCTGGACCAAAACACTACAGGCGGAGGCGTGTCCAGTGTCCATATTCATTAAGGATATCCACACCTCCAGGCTAGTTCCTCAGCATAATGCATCTGAGATTATCTAAGTGCAACTAACTCTGGGCAAAACCACAATCCAAATTGTAGCTTGCTACAGAGTCCCCACCATGCCCCAGGATTCCCACTCCTCATTTCTTGATGCACTGGAATATATTAGGGTACAACCTAACACCCTAATAATGGGTGATTTCAACTACCCCACCATTAACTGGGAAAACTACTCATGTACCAACTCTTTTGCTCAAAGTTTTCTGGAATTCATAAATTCCAACGCCTTGGATCAACTTATCCACACCCCTACCAGGGGCAGCAATATCCTAGACCTAATGATTAGCAACTTGGGTGACCGGTGTTCCACACCAGAGGTCAATTTCTCGTTGGTCAGATCTGACCACAAGCTAATCACCCTAGACATCCACAACCCACCCCCACCCGCCAATAGGGAAACCACCGTAAAAAATTTCTCCAAAGCCAACTTCACACTTCTTAAAACAGAAGTGGCAACCTTCATGACACCCATGCAGACGGACAATAAAAGGTATGACTGCTGATATCCTACACAAATGCACTTTATAGGCACTTACATGAGTGCAAGGATCGTGCTATTCCTAACAGAACCAAGATGTTATCCTCCAAAAAAGGAAGCCAATCTGGTGGTCCCCTGCCATAAACAAACTCTACAACAGAAGAAAGAAACTTCTGCAAAAAAGAGTAAAATCCCATGATTGGAGGAACTCCCTGGTCAGCCTGAGTAAGAAGCTGAGATCCCTCATAAAATCCTCCAAAGCTAGTTACGAAAACAAAATCACCACAGTTTTTACAGATGACCACAAAGCATTCAATAGCTATGTCAAGAATTGCAATGGCACCACTCAATTCTGCTCTGAGTTACAGCACAATGGCAATAAATATACAAAACCAACTGATATTGCCAACATTCTGGCAGATAGGTTCAGTGCTAACTTTACCCCCCTCTCATCCACTAAAGGGCCCATCTCTATATCAGAAGGATGTAAAGTTCCTGTAATCACCGCTGCACAGGTAAAAACCACAATCTCCAAAGTCAAGAACACAGCATCCATAGGACCTGACAACATCCCAGGCTGCGTTCTACACAAACTACAGAACGAACTGGCACACCACCTAAGTACTATGTTCAATCAGCCTCACCTCAGGCTTTATGCCTACTGAAGGGCACACAGCGATGGTTATCCCACTCCACAAAGGGGGATCCACCATGGACCCCAGGAACTACCACCCCATTAGCCTGATGAGCCTGGTCTGCAAGGCCATGGACCATATCATCATGGAAGTTATAAACAAAGACATTGGTAATCTCCAAACTCTGGACCCCACCCAGTTCGGGTTTGTAAAAGGCAGATCACGTTGCCTAAACCTGATAGACGTATTTGAAGTAGTCACCAAAGCTGTAGATGAGGGTAAGGTGGTTCACACAGCCTATCTAGATCTCGCCAAGGCTTTCGACACCATCCCCCACACTGGAAATATAGATAAACTCACTAAACTAGGTATAAATCCCTATGTCACAAGATGGGTTGCCAATGGCTCACTGACAGAACCCACACTGTGAAAGTAGCAGACTCCAAATCTGACTTCAAACCAGTGACAAGTGGAATACCACAGGGTTCAGTCCTGGGTCCTCTCCTGACTGGTACCTACTTCTCTGAAGTACAGGATAATACAGAAGGTCTTTGGCTAACGATGTTTGCAGATGACTGGAAACTAGGAGCCATAATCGAAACTCCTAACAATGTGGACATCCTACAAAGGGGCCTCACTGAGACAGATGCCTGGTGTCAAAGCCATGGCCTCAAGCTCAATGTCAAAAAGTGCATTGTCATCCCTTTTGGTAAAAACTCTGTACCCATGAACTACCACATAGGCGGTAGTCTACTAAACACTGAAAGTGTGATGAGACCATGGGACATAGGTGGACAGTTGTCTCTCCTTTGATAATCACATTGCCACAGTAGTCAGAAAATCCTTCTACGTGGCATGCCTCATCACAAAAGGTTTCTCATCCAGGAAAAAAAAGAGGTCATTGTTCTCCTCTACTTGTCACTCGTTAGACCCATTATAGAGTACAACACCCCTTTTGGTATGTACCTCACAAGACATCTACAACAACTGGAAAGGCTGCAGAAATACCTCACAAAGAGGATTACTGGCCTCAAACAGATGCCCTATGCAGACCGTCTCAAAAAACTCCAGCTTTACTCCATCGCATATCGCCTACTCAGAGGCGATCTCGGCCTAACATACAAAGCTATGTCAAACTCAGAGCTGTTGGACATGTTCCACTTAAAGAAATCCCAATCCCTCTGAGCTACATGCTCTAGGGACCTAAACCTTGTCACCACAATAAACAGAACATGCTGGAGGGATAAATTCCTATCCCAAAGACTTCCCATACTCTGGAACAAACTACCTATCTATATCAAACAAAGCTCCTCATTAGCACTCAAGAAAAATCTTGATGATTGGATGGGAAATAGGAAATCCACCCCGGGGATCACTTCTGTGGCTCTGCTCGACAGGGGTACAGGAAAATAATTTTTTTGGGTGGCGATAGCCAGGGTATCTTTTTGGCTAGGCTTATATAGGCTATAGGGGCAATAGCCTAGTACCTACCTATGAACCTACGAAAAGACCAATTCCAACTCATTTATCTTGAGAAAAGGAAGGCAGTTTGGATCACTGCTGTACTGATACCAAGTGAAGTCTGGATGTCACCAGCCATAAGTAGGCTGTGACTGGAACATGCACAGAAAACACTATATGCTGTAAGTGCAGCTGGATGTACATGGTAATGTGCATGTCCAGGAGGCCAATATTGTGGGCCGAGCCTATCAGCTACCACAAGTGACTGAGGGTTAGGGCTTGTTAGAAAACCCTGATGGTCTTGCATGACCATGTGCCACTTAAAGAGGAATGAAAGGGGTGATCTGGACATGTTTGGGGCATATGGTTGTTGAGCAGTGGGAGTTATGAAGGATAAAAAAAAAAAAAAGAGTAAAGATTAAGGCCAGAAACGTTTGGATGAAAATAAGAACCCATCTACCTTTATGTTAGATGAGAATTTACCTACTGCCTGTTGTCTTTTTTCCCTTGAATGAGAACACGAGACTAATGCAGCCCAGGAAAAGGGTACATACACAAATCTGGTAATGAAACAAGCAGTGGTCTTAGTTACTCAGATACAAACAGTCCTTCACAATTGTATAACTGGATGTGCTGGCTTTATTTATAACTGTCAAGAGATATGAACCAACAAATTAGTTGGTAAACCAACGTGATTAAGTTAAAGAAATGATGCATCTGAAACAGAAAATAGAACAGAGACGACAGCAGAACTGTTATGACAGAAATGTTTAGCACTAGGATATAATCAGAAACGGGCCAATAAAAGGAGAGTACTTGCCACAAAACTCCCGCCAACATTATAAATCCTTTAAAAACAGATATGTTCCCACTCTTTTCCAGAGTATCCATATCTTTGCTGCAATGTGTAAAGCGTTTTGTAAAGATATTCTAGATTGGACATTTTAATACTGCAGAGGCTGGCCACCAAATGCACTTCTTGCAATAGGTTTTAACTCATATTTGAAAAACAACCACAATGCACAACATGTTTAATCCCAACCCCAAGTGCAGCTCACTGACTTCTTGCACCCCCGTCATACATTGCTTCTACTCGCACTGTATTATATTATATTATAAACACAGATTTTTTTTTTGGGGGGGAGATGAAAATAGGAAAAAGACTAAAGGGAAATATTAATGAAGTAATAAGGGAATATCAGAACAAAATTTTATTATGGAAAATGGATATGAATGAAAAGAACAGAAAAGAATGGTAGATAAATATTATGAAGCAATATTATTTTATTGATCCTTGGAATCATTTATAAGTAAGACAAAATAATGCAATAATAACAAGATATAAATGACATAAAATTAACACATGAATGCAAACATTTATTATAGAGATTGCCTATAAATAGGTTACCTGTTAAGGCAAATATGTCTTACAAGAAGAAACAGGATAGACTGTGTAAATATTGTGGTGAATTTGAAACTTCAGAACATGTGTTTTTAAAATATGAGAGAGTTATAAAATTGCGGGAAGAAATATGTAATTATAAACAAAGTTGGAAAGTTTTACAAAAAGGAAACAGATCAATACGGATATGATTGAATATGTTTTTATGATATAAAAAAAGAAATGAAGAAAAATGATAGAATTATATTTTACGTTACATGGACACTATGGACTGAAAGATTGAATGAAATCAAGTTCAATGGTAAATTGGCTCTGGCAGAGATTCTAAAAAAATATGCTTTTAATTGTGGAAAAAGGGTGGGGGGAAATATTCACCGATATGAAAGTAAATAGTATTGTATAAAATGTAAATACTGAAATATGTACATAACATGATTGTGTATATAAGTGTAGTTTAACAATGAAAACCTACTCTTTGTTGTGGGAGGGAATATTTTTGTGGTTACACTTCCTGCTTCTGTTTCTGGTGCAGAAGCTGGTCAGAGAAGCAGGGAGTTTTACAGCAGTGGAGTCGAGAGAGTTGTTTGGTGGTGATTTGGAGAAGAAAGAGGCAGCCAAGCCTTCAAATCAGCTTAAAATGGCTTGAGAGAAGAGAAGGTAGTCAAGCCTTCTATATCTGTGTCTGAGGTTGGAGAATTGAGAGAGAAGACTTGTATGCCTTCTAATGGAGTTCCAGTGGTTGGAGTTGTTGGTACGAAGACAGTTGACAGTCTTCTATGGATATTTCTGAAACAACAAAAGGGTGCACAGTTGGAGAAAAGGCAGATGAGATTTTTCCAGATTCAGAAGAGATTTTCCAGCAGCAGTTACTCTAGGAATAGAACTAGCATGATGAGGGATGTATTATTACAATTATTATGGGAAGGTTGCAGGATGTTTTATTAGAGAAATTATGTGAGGAAAGTAAATCTGAGTGTGGCAAGGATGTGGCATGGGGAGATGTAATGGACAAAATTCAAAACAAAGAGGTACTTTTGATACAAAAAAAAAACTTATGCTGATATGGTTAAGGAAAAGCAAAAAAAGGAACATCAGGGAAATAAACTGTTATGAAACAAATAAATTATACTGTTAGGATTTTCTCCAAGGAAGATAGAGAAATATAAAGATATGAGGCATGGGACAATGTTTATTTCACCTTTAGAAACTTCTCCAACAGACACAAGATCTTTCATTCATATAAGCAAAGAAATATTTTTTGATATAATTTTTGAAAACAGACAATGGACATTTTTTTGAGTCAGTATGAAAGTAAGACTGTACTCTGTGAAATGTTTATGTACTTAAAGATTTTTTAAGACAAACTGAGAAGAAAATTAATGTGCCCCTCACACCCCCCCTTACTATATACACTAACTCCAAGATTGCACTACAGTGTGGAAAAGGGCATATACCTTTTACTTGCCTTACAGTACTCTACACAGTGCCATATATACTAAGTTCAGTTCAGTGAAATGAGTTTTCAGTAATATGTGCTTTCAGCGATGTGGTCTGGGTGAAATGGAATTCAGTGAAATGAGGTTCAACGAAACAAAGTAGACCGTGTGAGAAACAGGTGTGGGAACTGTGTGTGGTGTGGTGGGCAGTGGAGTTTGCGTGTATTTTTGACTTGGAGGTGGCTTTTGTTTGGGTATGTTTTTGTTGAGGACCTCCACATATGTGGGGTGTGTTGTGTAGATGTGGGTGGTGTTTGAGGTGTGGTGTTTGTGTTGACAACCTTCTCAGTGCAAGGTATACTGGCTTATGGGGGACAGAGCAATGACACTAGGTGCTTGTGTAATTGGACCGCTCACAAATTGTGGTAGTAGTAGAGGGTTGTCCGTGTACATGAGGCAGTTGCTACACTGTTTTAGGATGTCTATATCAACTAGACTGGCAGGAGAAAATGCAGAAAATTGTCCATCCATATTTGTCAGAAACTGAGGGAGAGAGGCCATAGAGAGCTAACAGGGTAAAGGGTGGAAGGTCTAAGAGTGGTACTACTAGATCACACAAGTGTTACTAAGGGAGACTTTGTAGCTGGAATAATTCCACAAAGGGTTAAAAACAATGCAGCTGCAGCTCTGGATGTAGCAAACCTGTATCTAAACTATGTTACTCAATTTAAGGTTAAGAACAGAGTAAAAAACTCACAAAGAAGCAATGATTAACCACTTACAGTCAAAAGAACAGAACTCACAGTATGAAAAAAATACAGTTAAACAGTAACGAAGTGCAGCAAAATGCAGCTAAACAGTAATGAATTGCAGTAGATAGCAATGAAATATAGCTGATCAGTAAATTGCTTTAAAACAGTAGCTCACAATCACAACAGTAAAAAACAGCTCAAATAAAGTAGCAATTCAGTAGAATACTGTCAAATTTATTAGCGGACCGGAGTTCCATTGTGGCGACCCCTAACCGGGAAAAGCCGAAAGACACATATACCGCCAAGCAGTAATAAATGCAGTGAACTAAATGCAGTTTAACTTCTAATATCAAGCAGCAAAATGAAGTAGGAAGAGGCACGATTTTTTTCCCTAGTAGAAAGTGAGGAGACAGAACATAATTCAAGGTTGAGAAGCTAAAGGGGTGGGGCTTCAAAACTGATCTCACTGTACACAGTAGAATGACCTGATGTAAAGGGACTGGGAGGAGTGTTTAATATCAAATTTATACTAGAGGCGGGCAGCCCAAAGCCACCAAGCTTTAATACCACAACAGCAGTTGGGCGGCTGGGTGGGATACACAAGACCAAAACAGAGGTAAGGATTGAATTCACCAAGTCTAAAAACAGTTGCACAGTTTAAAAACATCTGCAGCAAATGTTTTTTAGTAAAACAGAAGTGCAGAAAACAGCTGAAAATAAGCACTTATCTGTTTCCTTTATGACCCACTAAGGACTGTTCAGCTGTTGAATCAATGACCCTGTGGTTTGTGGTTCCTAGTTCCTTGTCCCCTCCCTTCACTCTCTTTGAACTAGTCTCCTGAATCCTCAGTAAGGGATGTTCTGCCTTTAAAGCCATCTCATAAAAGCAGTAATAACATCATGAAACTATTAAAGGACCCAATACTGCCACATATATCTTAAGTAAAGACAGGTTAATTGATACAAAGTAATAAATAGCTTTAAAAATATTGTACCAGCACCCTCTGCCTCCAAATAATAGGTACATTTCCAAAACCTTGTTAATGTTAACATCTTGCAACATTCAAGTATCAGTGTTCCAACAAGTGCCCCGCACACAAACTTTTATTCCTTTGAACCTCTATGCTGACAATTTAATCATTTTTAGATCTGGGCCTTCTAAATCATCCAAACCCAGCATGTAAATGACCATCATTCAGTTAACAAGTGGCTAAAACAACTTCTATTCAACTCCAGCAAACAAAAATTATGTTTTTGTTTTGTTTCATCATAATCGTCCCACCCCTTCCCATTCCTACATGAGGAAGCGGTGTCATGTCAGCCGTCTCTGCATCGGTTATCCACACTCCTACTTACTTTATCAATCACTCCCTACTGATGCAGATCTTCTCCTCACACAACCCACCCATCTCTTGGCTATATGTTCCTCATCTCCCCTTTCCTTCCCCCTACTTGCCCCAAATCATCTTTATCAAACAGTCTTCTGCTTTCCTGAGTGTCACCAAATTACTGTAACCTGTTGTCCTTGACCTTGTCTGCAAATGGGGCTAGTTCTTTAATTTAAATAAATACATATTGCACAACTTACAGCAGTAAAGCTGACAGAATATGGCATACTGTGAAGGATGAATATGAAACATGTATGCTCTGCTATACTGTAAACCACTATGACATTGACAGCTTATGCATATGCGTTAAACACTAGTGTCTATAATCTGCCCTGATGCCTCATTTCATCTGACCCACAGTGTGCACCCTGCTACCCAGCACTAGCACTTCATCACCTCAGTCTTCCTCAGAGGTAGTGCTTCCACTGCCCATGTTTCTGAGCCATAAAGAAGTACTGTCCCCACCACAGTTTTGTACAATTACTCTTCAATGGTTTACTTTCTTACGTTACACACTACTACCTCTGACAATTGGGGCCAGTTGGCTGCAGTACCTCAGAGTCTAACAATAATATCCTCATTCAGAATTCCCCTCCCAGATACTTTTGATACCCATCAGAAACCCATTAAATGCCCATCAATACTTTAAAAACACCTCAGTCAAATCTTCAACAACTTTTAAATATTTGGGTATTTGACTTGACCAGACCCTCAACTTCCAAAGCCACATACAAACAGAGAGAGAGAAGGAAAATTAACTTATTTGGGGTCAGAAAAATCGCTTCCCCCTCCAAACCAGCTAGAGCAGCAACTGGCAAAAACTGCCATGCTACAGACCACCACACATCGAATCTGTCAGCCACTCCCATACCCACATGAATGCCACTGTTTAACTCTACGTAAAGCCAACTGATTTACCAATAAAGTAAACAAGAGACCTCCTACTTCCTCACTTGTCTTCAGGGTCCTCCATCTGGAAACACATTTCCCTCGAAGCAAAGCTCATCACAAAATCCTCTTCCTGTAATCTAAGAATTATTCCCACATTGGCCCTGCCCTACATCCCCCTAGAATCAAGCAATACTGCACAAATCATGCATTTTCACTTTGGGTACTGTAGGCCATGTGAATCTCTCCCCTGCCATCTAAAAGGCCTCTTGTCTAAATCCAAATTTACACCACAATTCAAAACACATCTCCACAAATAAGCCCAGTGTAAATGCATTCAGGCTAATCACACATCTGCCCATTCCTACCTCTCCTATACTTTCCTTTAACAGCCTCATCACCCTCTTCCTCTGCTCAGTACTGCCACACCTATGGGCTTTTACTGTTACTTGTAAATAACTTGTAAATACTGTGCATATAGAATAGTTTTCTCTGAGCTGAACGTAAGGCCTACTAACTTCAAATCTTGTTTGATACTACAATGCAAACACTATTTTGTTCTCTTTTCTAAGTGAAAATGTGTCAAAATTGCTTTCTACTAAATTGCGTGTTGCTTTTACTCATGACTATTTTTTTCTGTGAACATAATCACCCAGGTTGAAACTGGTCTACTGAGGTCAGCGCACTACATTTTTAAAAAATGTAATACATTAAATTGGCTGGCAGCTGGCTTAGAGGATTAGGGAGCTGTTCATGAGTAGTTTGTTGTGGCCTAGTGGTACAAGGCTAGATTCCCCTCAGCCTCCATTGCCCAACTGTGTGACTGAGCAAATTACTTAACCAGACATCTTTGTTTTTTCTATCTTTTTATTGTTTTTTTTAAACACATTTATTTATCACTTTAGACACAGGCATGCATACATTAACAGAAAAAAAAACATTAGCATTTTGCATTTAATGTGTTGACATTGATTACTTCTACAACTCATTCATATTTTGGATGCAACTACTTTCACCAAAAACAATTACATATACTACAGCAATTCTGAAATATGAGGTGGAGGAACTATTTTACATCAAAAGTATTAAAATGTATATCCTAATAAAAAGCAAACAAAACTTAACAGATAGCCCGTTATTTAAGTGCAAAAATGCTCTTTAGGGATATTAACGTCCCCCTTGCCTGTGGCCTCAACACCCTGTGTAGGGCATTATTTCCCCAACACTCACACTGTTATTTTGCTTGCAAAAGGATAGATATTACAGAATTTGATTTCTGAATTTCAAGTCTGATCATGTACTATACATTTTTCCAGCCTGTCATGCATTCTTACAAAAATGTTAAGTTGAGTGGTTACAAAAACAGCAATACTTAGTTTAGTAATAAGACTTAAATAGTTTATTTGTGAAATTAACTTCAAGTACATTATTAGAAGTGAAAACTGTTGAGATGGAAATCTGTATGTGTATCTGGCATATGAGAAAGCGTGATTCAAGTAAGAAACCAAGGCAAACCTGTCTCCTTACCTTGCTGCTGCCTATACTGCCCTACTCCTGAGTCTTTCATACTCCTGCCCTAGACTCCCTTTCATGCTCTCCAATTTCTTTCGACATTCTGGTTTGTCACATTAGTTTTCTTTAAGCTACTTTAACTTATACATTAAAACACAGAAATAGTGCATCTCCCTGCAAAGCACATCATTCCATCAAGTTAAAACCAGCAGTTAAATGTTTATGCAGATGCTTCTGATATCAAATTTTAAATACCACAAGACAATACAGACCAACTGATAACAGCACTACAAACACAGCCAAGACTCAGCTTGCAAAAACATGTAATGTTAAAAGGTGACTTACTCTTCTGGACTTTGAGCAGCAAAAAATAAAGGATGAATCAAGATATTACATGAGAAAACAATTTCTTCAGGACAACTGTGCACAATTTTCACAAAAATAAATACATACATAACCATCCCCAAATGCAAGAGTTTGTATTTTTCAAAAACATGAATGAACTTATCAATTCACTGCAGTTAAAGATAATAGACCAGCAACACAAGACATTTTAAATAAATGCCTTATGAATTGAAAAATGAACCTCTGTCATTTAAATTTTGAGAAAGTGTTAGCATCAGAAAAACTGATTTTATGAAATATTTTATTCTAGCTGATAGAGTTAAACAACAGCTGCCATCTTAAGCAGAAACCATAAACCAGGAAGTACTTACATCTTTTGGCTCAAGCTGTAATGCTGGTCTTAGCTGCTCACGAAGAGAACATAACTGCTTCTTTTCCTCATCCTGTCTCTGTTTGATCTAACAAAATTAAAAATAAAACAATAGGCTATGTCAATTTTTCAAAGGTTGTTAGATTTTTCCTTCTTAAATTTTCATAATCCACATACTTTTAGAGGCAAACAAATTACAGAAACATTTAACAATAAAATAGGGCATTGCTATTTTTTAATGCAAACTACTCATCACTGTTTAGTAGACCTTTACTTGTTTATTTTCAGGGTATAGGTGGGCTCTTGCTTAGACAAGCTACACTGGTCCAGAACTCTAAACTAATACCACATTTTAACCACTGGAGCAATATCAAGAAATTGTGAAACACTTAACAAGGATTTGTGGTATAAGAAAGTTAGGAAAATAACTACAGTAGAAGACTGCACTGAGCCTAAAACAATTTGGAACTGGCTAACTGTGGGGCTTTGTATGTTTCTCAAAAGAACCCACTAAAACTTATTAAACTCACAGATCTAAATACAATTGCTTAGTTGAACTTGCAGCAGTATGTTTGAGTGAGTGCAACTTACGCAGTTACAGCAACCTAAACCTACACACATTTTTTCTTTCTTTTTTTCTTGCAAACATGTGCCCCTTAAACTCCCGTACCTTTATATTTGCACTCTGAGGTCACACCAACTCATAAAATGCTCAGTAAAAAGTTCTGTTCATTCTTAGACATCCCACAGTCTTGGAATTCATGGAAAGGAGTACATTTGAAACGCACACACGTATCACCGCAACTTACAGCAGGAAAAGTATGAGACAACAAATGTATTGAGTAATCATGCATGAGGGGTCACAAATGAGAAGTAATGTATGAAACCAGCTTAAGGAAACCATTCTGAACGTGTACAGAATCGAGTATCCTTTGGACTTAATGATTTACTCATGAGACTTGAATAATACAAATACACTAGTGCAACCTTCTCCATCTGCTGGCTGGACATGACCTAGCAATTCAGTGGCTATAGCCCCACAAAGGCCCATGGAGCATTCAGGACCAGTGTCATTAAATTTTCAAATTCCCCTACAAATGAGCAAATCACAAACCATTGAATCACACCCTAATGAACACAAAATATATGAAACATGTAATATCAGTTTTACTAATCATTAAACAGATTTTAATTGCTCAGATGAGACATGTGGAAATAGTATTTGACACTTAGGGTTATAATACATACATATATATATATATATATATACATATATACATACATATATATATATATATATATATATATATATACACACACAAATTATATATATATATATATATATATATATATATACACACACACACACACACACACACACATATATATATATATATATATATATATATATATATATATATATATATATATATATATATATATATATATATATATAAAACCAGCAAACAACCAATGCAGTCACCACGGTTATATGCATAAATTGTATTTAATAAAAAGCATACTTTTACAGTAGAAAAAAATAAAATGAGCGCTTTTGGGAAGCGTCTGCCCTTCTTCAGATTCAACACAATATAATAATAAGAAAACATTTAAATCTACTCTGACCAATCAAATCTGTAAGACACAATCCTTTTAACCAATGAATATCTAAAATCACTGTTACATCCCCTCCAATCAACACTGATATCACGGTCTAAAATAAATGAATGGTTTAATAGATAAAGGCATGTCCTTGAGGTACTGTGACAGACACGCTCCTAAAACCTCCAATTGGCCCACAACATAAATGTATCACTAACATCAATAAATAGCTACGGGCCCTTCTCTCCATATTAATAAAGTTAAAAATGATCAAATCTCTTCATAATAGTAAAATTAATATGTTCACTGGCGACTATCATAATTAAAACTTATAAAAAGTTTAAGGCCGTCACTGGGTTCTTGTGGAAACATGCATGAATGCAACCTGATGTTATCTTCACATACTCTAGTGATATAATTCGTATAAATTACATAATTAGAAAGAAATGGGAAATTTTAATTGGTGATGAAGTGACAAGAAAAATAAGTGATGGACCTTATTTCACCTATAGGAATGGAGGAAATCTGAAACAGATATTGTGTGATAAACAAGATAAGAACACAGCCTTGAAATTGAACAAGAAGGGTACATATCCCCACCGAATGTGCACAATGTGTAAGCATATTTATAAAGAACAGACATTAATTCTGTAACCAACAAGAAATACACTTTATATGACTATGTGGATTGTAAAACAAAAACTGTGGTCTACATAGCTTGCTGTAAGAACTGTGACTCATTCCACACTGGAAAAAACAACAGATAATTCAAGGATTGGATTTTGAAACATCTTAGTGACATCAAGTTGATGTATTTGAAAATTCCTTTGGTAAGACACAAATGGGAATATGAAACATTGCTTCCATTCTATGGTTATACAGGTCATACATGCTAGCAAGAGAGGAGGCGATATTGTTAATACAACTGAAACAGCAGAAATTAAATGGATTGGTGAAATGCAAACAGATAAGTTACAGGACTCAACGTGAATATACCTTTGAAACCAGCTTTGAGGAAAGAACATCTCAGATAACTTTAATTTTTGGTCACATGTAAATAAGTCCATCAGATATAAGTGAA